>NW_019101546.1:410918-469167 GCF_001856785.1 Myzus persicae | reverse complement strand
TGTTGGCCGCAGTGTCTCTTTGTCAGCTGCGGCGTCTAATTTTCAGCCACGGCACATTATTTTTTGTCCGTGGCGTCTCCTTGTTGGCCGCAGCGTCTTCCTTTCAGCCACGGTACATCATTTTTCGGCCATGGCGTCTATTTGTTGGCTGCAGCGTCCCTTTGTCAGCTGCAGCATCCCTTTGTTGGCCATTAATGTAAGTATTTATAATTTTTTTATTTTTGTTTTTGAATAATGAAGCACATTTAAAATTTTTTTTTATAGGACATTTATCAGAGGAGGCCCAAGAATCTCGAAATAAAGATTACAAAATGTACCGAAGACACCACACAAGAAAAAATTCAAGAATAAACACAATCGAAGACCTCTTACATGTGTTATTAATATCATCTGACCCTTTAATATCGACCATAAGATTATTTCCAAAAAAAAATTTCCAAGACTTATCAAATGAAGCTAAATCGTTATTGAATGTAATGCAGTTAGACGAAACAAATTTGAACAGTGATTGTGATAGTGACATTATGTAATAGTGACATTGCTATAATATATTGTTAACGTATTTTTTTTATAGTTATATTACTGTTAAATATTGATAAATGTATATAAATTAATTTTGAAAAATAACATCCCCTATTAACCATAACTAGGGGTTGATTACAGAATGAATGTTATATTTGGATACACCCTTAGAACATATAAATTAATTGATGTTCAATATACAAGTTTTATGAAAATTTAAGAAAGTAGCTTTTTAACCCCTAATCAGGGGCTGATTTAAAAACCGATAATAAATTTGGATTCAGCATGGTAAAAACTCATAGAATTGATATTTAACATAACTTTTTTAACTCATATTAAGAAGGTATTAATGTAAGCTAATTTACAATACTGACCACTGTGCGGCGTCTCCTTGTTGGCCGCGGCGTCTCTGTCCACTGCGGCATACTCTTATCGGCCACGGCATCATTAGCCGCGGCATCTTCTTGTCAGCCACGGCACCTCATTTTTCGGCCTTGGCGTCTCCTTGCTTGCTGCAGCGTCCCTTTGTCAGCTGCGGTGTCTAATTGTTGGCCGCAGCGTCTCTTTGTCAGCTGCGGCGTATTCTTATTGGCCGCGGCATCATTGGTCGTCTATCTAATAATTTGTAATCAAGTATGAGGTTAATTTTACATTTAAACACGAAATAAGCTAAGCTATAAGTTATAACAATATAAATTAACATTTTTCCTTTTTAATATTTTACTCATGTTATATTTCGCTGTGGTTGTCGTAGCTATAGTTAGTCATAAAATAACATAGTACCTAGGTACCTTTTAAGCCAGCTGCGATTTGTATAATAATAATTTTAATGTCACATCAATCATTTTTTTGAACATATTGACAATAGATATTATTTGGTTTATTATCTGATATTAGTAATAAGTGTACATATTATAACAATTTATTTTCGTGTATTAAAAGCTCCTATTATCCTCATTTTAGTGTTTCTAATAGAATACGATTCTATAAGTACATATTGCAAATCACCCCAAAAAAAACGCTGTTCAATCATGTAGTACATGAAAATGTTTAAATTGTTTATAAGTGGTACGCGGTTATAGGGCATCATAGCCCATAGGTAAGCATATTATTATATTACATGTGACTGGTAGTATTATATTATACTAATATATAGCCACGAGTCTATAGGTAGGTGTATCTACGCGGGGAAGTGAGGGGACTTAAAGGGTGAGAATATTAGTCCTCAGAATCATTGTTGTTTATTTCGTTCAAGTAAATGTAATTTTACCTACGATGTATCATATTGAACTTGACGTGGCGAATGACAAATAATATATTACCTATAACACCTACAAATATTAACAGTTATCACTTTTGTAATAATTTTTTTATCATAATCGTGTTTCACATCAGAGCACAATAAAATATTTATCATTTTATATTCTGAGCAGAGCGAGTTAGTAAGTACTTTTGAGAGCTAAAAATTAAATAACGTTTTTTTTTGCATATGAATATATGATGATGTATTGAATTTTATTTTATCAGAAACTTAAAAATGTTGCGATGATATATAAGCGTTTAATGGAAAGAAAATTTGATAATTTATACCCACAATTATTATTATAATAAGAAAATAAAATGTTCTATTTCCATCATGAATCTCAAAATTTATTTGTAGTTTGATAGTATTCACGATGGTATTTATGCAAGAATTTAATAATTTTCAAATAAATCAAATAATTTGTAAATTTTCGGGATTTTAACGAAATTCGTCAGACCTCTAACTTAAATGTTCATAATATATTATTGGTGATTTACGCTCAACTTTTTTTTAAATGGCCACAATTTACTCGTAAAAAACAATAAGTACCTACATTTGTTATGTTTTTAAGCTTTTCAACAAAACAACATTTTTCTAATCGATATTTATAGAAAAAAGTGCTTGTTGCAACTGTAAGCGCGGATGAAGTGAAACTTCTTTATAGAGGATATATGAAAAAAAAAAGGTTATCGCCCATCGAATATTATGTTTGAACTGAAAAAATAAAAAAATAAAATTTTCAATTGAAATTAATTTATTATTATTATACAAAGATAAGACAAATGGATTATTATTTATTACCGTAGACTATAAAAACCTTATAATTTCGAGGAAGCCACGCCTGTAATAACGCTTTTTGGTCGCAATACGGCTGAACCCATGAATCCGACTTAAGCTACCGCTCCTATAAAGAAATTTCACTTCAAAAACTAAAAAAATATTGAAAATATCAAATGAATATAAATAGCTAGAATTTGAAAGTTATATACCATGTATAGAAAATTCAAGAACTTATAAACCTGCGATGAAAGTTTCAAGTGTCGAAGATCATTCGTTTTTTAATTACAATACAAAATAAGAAAATCGTTGTTTTTATGCTTGAATATACAATATTTTACTATAATACTATTATATTGTATAATAGACAGTATTTACCTACCTAAATTTGAATTACTATACAGAGTAATCCACCAAGCATGTTCATCCCTATTTTTTCCTTTAATAATGAATTTATTTGAATTCTGATTTTTGGAATTTGTAAATATACTCAAAGAAATTTATTTCAAGTTCTTGAATTTATTTGCACTACTTAATGAGTCTTCTATATCGGTTCAAACTTTTGTTTTTCAAATTAAAACCCCCTTTTTTACAGTAAATTATTTAGTGGACAAAATTTTTTGTAAATGTTGGTGTACCTAGTTAAAAATTTGAATGAGTAGTTTCTTAGTTATTAAAATGTTTGTACTAAAGATAATTGTCCTTAAAAATTGTTTTACAAAAATATCAAATAGTACGTAATATTGACACTAGTATAGATTATACTTGGGCCATTTTTCCAAATTCTTAATGTTGATAGATTAATATTAATGAGTAATATTTTCAAATCATCAAAGCCCCTATATCTTATAAACCCAATACTATAGACCTTTTATCCTTGAAATACAAGGTTAAATAACTCAAAAACTACACATAGGTACGTACAAATGAAATTTTTAAGAAAAATTATCCGCTGAATTATTTACAGTTGAAAGGGGACAATTTTTTAAAGAGAAGTTTGAAACTCCACAGAACACAAAATCACAAAAAATATGAAAATATGGTATTTAAATATGTTTAAAAAATTAAAAATTCAGATTTTAAATAACTGTATTATTAAATTAAAAAATGGAGTTGAGCATATTTGGTGGATCACCATGTATAATATTATTAATATACATTTTATACAGGTAATATACGCCTATAGATAAAATAATGCTACAATAGTTTATATATTATACATTTATGGTTGATTCGTAGGTATAATACTTCTTTGTAGGTGAAAACGTGAACGAAATGAATCAAATATCAATAAAGCGTGAAATACAAAATTATTCTTAGGGAAAACAAATGAAATGGTGAAGATCCCAAGGTAATTACAATAAAAAAAAAGTAAAATGGTGAGGTAATAAGTTTGGTTCCCAAGTGTTATTCAGTTTGTGTATAAAAAAGTATTTTAATAATGTAGGTATTTAACAAAATAAATATTAAGTCCGTAAACAGTACAAAAATATCATTGCGACAAATATTTATAAACTGTTTTCAATTGAAAAGTAATAAAATGTCAAAATTAAAAGGAAGCAACATAATTGGAATATATGTGTGAACCTGATGTTGGAAAATTATGAAATACTATTTTTACATTTAGTGTTATAAGAAATATTCAATCTAAAAAATTAAGCTCGATTAAAAGTATAGGTGAAAAAGGAATAAAAATGACATTATTGGTGTTGCGTGAATAAAGTTAAAATAACGACCATAATATAGCAGTGCCACTACCACCGCTATTTAATTTACCAAGATAAAACAAGAAACAAGAAAAATATTAGAAATCCATACAAATTATTATTTTTGTTAAATACAAACCAACAGGACAACATTGAACCTAAAAAATATTAACAGCAAGGATTTATTATTTGTATATATTTATTTTTATTGATCTAAAGCCCTACAACTATGGCTATTAGTTGTTTATAGAGGAGTACAGTTGGTTTGTACGTATTTGTATGTGTGCTAAGGATTTTGTTGATTAAAATCCCGGTTGGTCAGCGGTCACCCATCTGGAAGCTAGCAACTCTAACTAGTGCGTACACTCAGAGAACGTACGAAACTAGGCATAGCTAGACACCGCCCACACCAAGTCACATAATATTTATATTTAATTTTCACTTGAATCGACTATAGTTAGTATATTGGCTAAATTATATTAGTCAAATTCAATTTTAATTTGTAACATTTTAGTTTTATTGTAATCGCAGACACATGCGCGTAAAACTTATAAGTAATAATATATGATTAGATTATGACTCGTTGAGAGTATATAACATGGATATTCAAAAAAAAAAATGTATTAAATATTGTTTAATCTAAACAACTTAGTGTACCTATGACATCCCTAAATGTGGATAGACTACGTCTTAAGTCACGCAAACGACCCTGGAAAACCGCAGAGATGCTATTACTGGAAAACACAGGGGAAAATACCAAATGGCTTGAGGATTGGATGGCGAAGAACCCTGATGGACAAAACATTGTTACCAATCCAACTTCCAAGCAACCAGGCTTCGATCTGCCTAGACAAATTTGGGTGACCCTAAATCGCATTAGGACCGGCCATGGAAGACGTAACCACATGATGTACAAATGGAAACTGCACACTACTCCTTCATGTGACTGTGGAAATGATATGCAAACAATTTCCCATATAGCAACTGAATGCCCGTCCCGTGCATTCAAAGGCACTATAAATGATATCCATACAGCTAACATGGATGTGATTGATTGGATAAGAAATCTGGACATGAATCCTATAGCCCATAGTTCCAAATTCATTTCAGCTATAATTAATTGTTACCATCTGTCATATTAGACATATTATTATTTTATTATTATTTTTATCCTATTACATTTAGTTTTGTTATTATTTACATGTTTAAATTTGTTGCTCTACTTTGTCATACGGAATATATATATCCCTAAATCTATAATTCATGTGAAAATTAACAGGCTGAGCTATTGTAGTTTATTCAGTGTTGAACATTCTTTCCAGTTATAAATAATGTTTTAGAACTTTTCTGAATACGAATATAACACAACAGTGAACCGAAATATACGACGTGTTAATAAATATGATAGTACCGATTTTTTTATCATAAAAGATTTAACAAATTAAAGTTGACAGTAAAAACTACAAGTTAGTCTTAACATTTATACATGTGTGACCAAAATCCACAGGTTCTTATGATCTACCGAACGTCGGTGGTTGACGGTGTTAATTAACTGATTAAACTAAATTAGTAGTGATGCTGTTACGTTTTATATTTGAGTCGTAAAACTGTTACGCAATCTAATGTGTACTTACTATAAAACGATATTATGTAACTAGTATCTAATTCTAACATATATAATGAAATGAAAAAAAAAAGCAAAGCCGGACACGTCATCGCCCGAAGACCTAAAAGCTGACGGAAACCGAAATTAAAAAATGATAATTTTAACACCGTTATTATCCCTATAACGTGACGACAAAATCATGGTCGGTACGGATATGAAAAACAACAATATACCGCCGAGATATCGACGCGATGACCGCCGGCGGCGGCGTCGGCAAGTGATAAACAGCCCGAAATGGAATTCCTGTGGTTTGAAAACCGCCGTTCGTGAGCGGTACGTACCCACACACACACGCGCGCGCTCGCGTGTAGATAATATAAAACAGTGATGAATAATGATAATAGTAATAGTAATAATAATAATTTGAGAACCGCGTAATATGCTTGCTGTAGCAGCGATTCGACTAGTCGCTGTCAGTTGCAGGTTGTGGGAGTGAGTGCAGCACGCCAGACGACGCTCTAGAAATCGATCGGTAGAGAAGAAAAAGATCGAAATCGGCGATCGCATTGTAATCTAATAACGGTATTATTATCGTTATTGCGTGAGTACATCCGGCTCTTAGATCATATTATAGTATATTATGATTTAAGATCCAGCCGAAAATGGTAGCCCCGGCTGAGCGAGTCGCAGCAGAGTAATTACCAATATTATTGTTTTCTATATGATATTATTATAATTGTATGGTTGTTATTATTATTAATATATTGTTACTGTCGTTTTGTATTTGACCCCGGACCAGTTTTTATGTGCGCGCTATTATATAATACCTATAAACAGTCTGTCGCCGCTGCCGCCGCCGTAAACCACTTCACGCGGAATCCATATATATATATATCTATAGGTTTATGCATAGGTATATATATATATAATATATGAGACGTGCTCACATTCTTCGAATGTGTCTTTTTGTAGTAAAATTCACAACAAATGATCGTAAAAACCTACCAGTGAAATCTTTCTCCCCTTCACTACGCCCCCCTCCCAAAAGAAAAAAAACCACAACTGGCTCCCACCCTCACCTTCAGTTACTATACTGCCGACTACATATAGAACCATACACATACCGTGCACATACCAGCTATGGTATTGTAATCCAACGCGGTTTATAACACCGCCAACCAATTGTTCAGGGAATATTATATTATGTTTGAGACACACGCGCGAGACAATGGACGTTTTTCGACTGAACCAAACTCGCTCTCGTGTTAGCGAGGCGATCATCTGTCTCTCGAGGACGGTTTTGAATTTATTTATTTTCTTACGGTTTTCGACCGACAAATGACGATTGCATGTATATTTATAATATAACAACATCGAAATCGAAACTGAATACAGAAAATAAAAACGTACCTTGTACCTATTTATATAATGGCTGTATTATAAGAATTTTCATTGTCATCAACATCGTGTGACCCAAGAAATAAAACCTTTGTCATTATTGTTTGTTAGCTTGTAAATTATCTTCTCCGCCGTCTCTTTCTTCTCGATAACTCTCAGTCAACAAACGCCACTTGGTAAGTGAAGAGACTGGACAGCTTTATATTGACTATCTATGTTGTGTGAATAGAATCAACCGTCACATGATGTAAGATGTCTACGAATAAGTTCCAAAGTGACAAAAATCAAATGATTTGACAACCAAAATCGATAAGCGATAAAATTTATTTGTATTTCAGTATTTGTATATTATGTAATAATAATTATTACCATGCAAAACGTCATACAATTTATGATAATTGCACTATTTAATATTAAAAGATATTATAATTTTATAATAAAATCGAGCATCGACTAAGGCATATTTTAGTAGTTAGGTAGTAGTGATAGACGATAGTACACTTTAGGCAGTATAGTTCTCGCATAAGCACTTTTTCAGTATAAATGATGATCACACGGCGTCATGGATAGGCTATTTTAGTACACCTCCGCTGTGGGTATAATATTTCTCGATATCCAATAAGATTATATTTAGCCATTTAGTAAACATAATAAATGATCAAAATATAGAGTTGTAGATGAGCTACTCTGATGGCAAGACGTACAATACTGTGGTGGTTCCATTTTTAGGCATTATTTTATAAGTATGGTTTATTAAATTCTAGAATATACATTTTATATGTTACAAGCGATAAGTTAGAATAGTACTAATAGTATTAACGTTGACTTCTATGACACTGAAATATTGAAAATATGTCACTCGTTAACTTTTTAACTCCTGTCATACAGACCGCAACAGATAGCAATATTAATTGAGAGAAAAATTCTTTATTTTTTTTGTTTTTACCAATACATTTAAATGGTTTGAAAGAAAATAATACAATTGTACTCTGATTGGCCAACTTAACCCATTAAAGAAAAACCAGTTACCTTCATATTATAGTACACTTATTAAGTTTATTATTTTGTGAGTATCATATTTTATTTTATCCGAATTTTGGAATCAGAAATCTTCATTAGAAGGCACACACCATAAGGTAGATGATACACGACGATAGTTGATAATAATAAAATGAATCAACATTTTTCTATGAGTCTTAAACTCAAAAAATGTCTAAATCGTATATTTTTTTCGAATCAACCTTACCCACTGCTCTCGAATAGCACTTATATTAGCAAGATATTATGTTATAAATAGAATGGTCGTCGTAACAAATAAATCCATATAAACTATAAATGATGTATAATAATATTAAAATATTCACCAACGTCAACACAAATGTTCAGCTTAGGTACACCTGTTACACTCGAGTGCATATTGTTCAAGCGTTTACGTAAATCAATATAATATAATAATAATATCTTATAATACAATTGAGTATATAAATGATATTTCTAAACTCAATGATAATACTTAGTTTGCATTAAAATCATAAATAAATGCTCATTGTTGATTTTCGTTCTCCTCTAACCCAGTCGTATGCTGCAAGGGACGACGAGTACAGGACTATAGCTCCAGCACCGTCCGTCGAACAATTACCACTCACCAGTGGTATATTAATACTGTTTTCGATGCAATTTCGTTCGTCCGACTGTATTATAACGATGTGCACGACGTAGCCGATGACTGTTATATTTGGTTATATTATTGTCACAGGTGCACAGGTGTAGCAGTAGGAATTAATATTTAAATAAAGATATGCTAATTAGAAGAAAAAACAGCCAGCAGAGTAGCTGGCTTAAAATAACAATATTGTATTATACAACAGCGCAACACGCTATCGAAAGACGTACGAAAATATCAAGAAATTGACATTATAATACCGTCGGTGACAATAATAACAGCAACTCGTTTACGCTCGACGAGACCTCTATATAATACAATATAATATATTCAGTATTCAAGACGTGACCCGAATGACAATAAAAAAAAATATACGCAACTCCAATGTAATGTATGGCAGCCGGGCGCCTATATTACGAGCATTGAATCGAACGGTTTTGACAGAAATCGGTGTAATACTATTGTATATTACGACGGAATTGCAGAATGACGAAATATTTTTTTTATTATTATTATTACATTATATCGTCTGCAATTAGATGCGTCGATTAATAAAAAAAAATATATCAACGATTAAAATGCCCGATGTTCTGTATCGTTTTAATATTGTAGGTACCCGATGAAAAAAAAATGTGTGAATAAGACAATAATTATTGTGCGTGAATATAATTATACTGACAAATTATTATATTGACAACAAAATAATAGTATATGCCGTATACGTGTTTATCGTTTTTATTTTCAGCACATTATAAGTAATTATATAACATATTATCTGGACTTGCGAGTTTAAATAAGTATATGAATTATTATCATACACGTTGAGTACCTTTGATCGCCCTGTACAACAATGATATCATATTATATGCTATATAATTGTTAATTACAATTTACAACTACTCTCTTAAATGGTATACAGCGTGTGTTTTAATATAAACATAATGAGATTTGATAAATTATAAACCTATAAACAATGTAGATCATATTAACATTAAATCATTATATACTTTTATGTATGCTTATATTTACTAAACAATACATCACAATTTACAAAATACAATTAAAAAAAATTCATAATTTGTCCATAAAAAGATAATTAGTCATAATATAAAACTTATAATGAAAATGTATCATAGCTAATGAGCATATATTGAACATATACCTACCTAGTCATCGATTAACCCCAAATACACCAAAGCTTGCAAGATCTTCAATAATAACCCTCTCATACTTCACCAAACCCTCAATGAAGAAAACACCACCACAAATCACAATCAATACATTTTTCTACAGTTCAACCCTTAGCCATAAATTACTTTTATTAATATGTCAATATAAGAGTCTTGCATAGATCGATATTATATAAGTACATTTTTGTGGAATATTTGTAAGTGACTGCTGTTTCTTTTCTCAATTTTATTTTGGTCTCGATTAATGGCTTTTAAATGTTTATCCGTTTTTAAGTGTAAGAGTAACGTTATACTTTTTGTCACTATTAACCTTACATCCACACAATTTGCAAAACAGAATACTTGAGTCAATCGAAAAACCTCATCGCCAAACTCAGACGCAAAATATCTTAGTATCGAATAGTTTGATGTATTTTTGTATCTTTCGGCATTTTACGTTTAATATCAAAACAGAAAAACAAATAATACACAATCGAGTAATGAACGAATACGAAACGAAATTAAAGGATACGGAGAACCGACTGACGCTGAAATACGTACGATAGTTGACGGTATATTTTTTTTTTATTATTATTATAAAAGCCGCTAGTATAGACTATAATAGCTCGACAATTACATAATAAGAATAAAACAATATAAAAATAAGATTAACAAAGAATTAAGTACTTATATATACTATATAATAAAGCCAGCCTCCTATATAAAGGCAATTATTGTTTTGATAGCTGTTTCAGAATTAGAGTTTAGGATGGAATAAAGGTTGATGGGAATATTAAGAAACATAAGAGTGTTGAAAAGAATATTAGTCTTTTAAGTCGGATAGCAGGGCAGTTAAATAAAATATGAGGAAGGTCACATATATACTCAATTAGGAGAAAATGTGCAAAGTGTACAAAGTGGCGAGTCGTTTAGTCCAAGTTTAAATGAGTGACTAGGTAATAATGAATGTCCTATCCGTAAACGATTATACTGGACTATATGAGACCTTTGTAAATTTAAGTTATTATACCAGGTTTTTTTTTAAATATTAGGCGTTGTATGTCTGTATCTCGAAGCGAACTTAGCAGGTAAGTTATTCCAGATGGTATATTATAGAATCTACAATTATGTGGAACAATAACAGATAAGAAGGTATAAATGTATAAATATATTTGACAAAGGGGATTCACATAAATGTATACTATTTTTCATTAAATATAAACGAGATTTATGAAAAATATAAAATAAAGCGCTGAATTAATAATATTAGCAAAACATATTGCACCAAAACTTTAAAAATAGCACTAAAATTCTAATATTCTTCAAATATGCAAAAAATAGCAAAATAAAATGTCATGTTTAGAGTTCTTGGTGCATAAAACAAATGTATAGCCCACTCTGCTATTTTTATCTCTATCCTATAATAAGTATCAAATGCTATAAAATCCGAACCTCGGTTATAACAATTAATATTTAATGACAAAGTATAGGTAGGTGTCGCCCGATTGGGGCCCAAACTAACCTTTTTACCTTTTCGCCTATCCCGATTGCGGGCCTTACACATTAGGTAGGAAACTACCAAACAGTGGTTATCAAAACTAAATAAACATCCCGATTGCGTCCGATACGTATTTTGACAAAATATAACTATTGTATTCACGATTCTCACGATCACCAATTTTTCGGCGTGGTAATTTCCAGTTCATTAAAGATAAAAAAATCAGATAAAATGTAAGATTACAAGTGGTGGAACATAGTATCAATTTATTCATAATATAAATTTAGATTTTATAAGTTACTAGCAAGTGAAATAGAAAAATGGTGTTGTACAAAAAAAAATTGTAAAAATGTTGTTAAAAGATTCAATAAAGAAATTTTAATAACCTAAATTCACATATTTATGATAATAATCATAAACAAGACATTGTATTTGAGTTGCATATAAAAATATGTCTAATGCAAAATGCTTAATTTTATTAATCATAAGTACTTTTGTGAACCAATGTTTGTTTGGACGGGCCGCAATCGGGCAACTCCGGTATAGGTACCTCTATTGCATAGGATGCCTCCCCACTCTTTTATTTTTATGTTATTATCCATTATTATTGTATCAATATTTAAGCGTATTGCTCAGATCTGTAACAGATGGCCTAATAAAAAATAATTTTGTTGAAGAAAAAAGATTTAATATTAATTGTACTATGCATGTTGTTGTATAATAACGTATGATGTTACAAAATAATTTCATATAGTAGACCTTGTCACGTTTTACAAAAATCTGAAACATGATATAAAGCAACCCCTCGCTGGCTATTTTTATTATTCGGTCGACGATACATCCCGTCGTAAACCAATTGTTGGAATTCAATTATTTTAGAAACGGTCCGACCAAAATCTAATCAGCATCGGGATGGCGGTTGGACGTGAACGGACAAGCTTACGCATGAAATCCGGTTGTAAATTACTTCATATTTAAAAGGTTATTACTTATTATACATCCAATTAACGATTTATCAAGTTTTAAAAATCAGCCTTCCACGCATTAAATCTATGCGATTGAATACTTTTATTACTTTTCGTTTTTCGAGTAAAAAGGATTGGCTGCCGCTCGCAAAATATATAATAATAATATTATTATTTCTGTGTTTGCGTGGACTGCTGCTAATCGTCATATTATTTATTTGGCGAAACGAAATCTTTTTACCGCTGGAGCGTTTTGAAATGGAAAAATAAGCTAACTGCGTAAACTTCCTGGCTATAATATTATGTAGGTGCCAACTGTATACTTAAAGTTAGATACACTATATTATAACAGTGCCTAATGCCTATAATGTCATAATGACTTACATTTGAAGTACCCAGTACTTATTGTAATACCTAATAATATACTGTTATATTGTTAAGAAATCGTACTCGTGTGATATAATATTACAACGACTTAGTGAAAAGCGAAAAATTTGGACTCGGATTTCAAGTTAAGCCCGAGGTCACCAGTTTAAACGGACGTTACGACGAGAAAAAAAATTGTGAAAACGTGTGGACAGCGAATATCGCACATACTATAATGTTCTACTCGTATATTACGCGTTGTGTACTCGGAACTCGCACAATGTAGATTTAAGAATATAAAACATAATAATATAACACTGTATTAATTATATCACTCGGTAGGTGCCTGACTTGAACCAGACGACGTGTAGGTACCTGTACGGATTCAAAGGACGCGCGAACGCTCGTTAGGACGCTCGAGCGATCGCGTTATAACGATAAATACGTATCGTGTCGTAATAATATATTTACAACAACTGATTACGCACGTTTTGCGATACACAATATACGTTGTACGTAAATACAACAACAATAATAATGATGATGATAATAATAATAACAATCACAATAATTGGTTTCGCGCGAGCGAGTGTATAATATGGCTGTGAAATATTATTACGCTACGACTCACGGTAGTTGCTGGACGTGCGAAATTAACGAGTACCTATACCAGCTATACCTGGGTACTATTAAGTGTATAGTTACCTACGCAATAAAATATTCCAGGCACACCACCAATGGGCAGCATTATGTCGAAATATATGAATATAATAGATTATTAGGTATATTACATTTGATGCGTATAACGTTTGCCTCGTATGATGTATGTTCACTAGCAAGCGAGCCAGGCAAGTTGGTTTTGCCAATACGATATTATTCGATGAAATGGCCGTGCGCCTTTGTGTGTACAGGGTCATTAAACTCAAACCCGTCTTTCAATTATTGATAGTGAATTTGTTCATATTCTTCTTCTTGGCATTTTCAAATAATATGTGCTTCTTGATAAAGACAATCTTTTCGAGTTCTTGATATTTTTTCTACTACTCGGGGTGGGTGTTGTAGAGATACAAGCTTTTGTTTTTAAAATATATGAACCCCCTTGCTTGACATAAATTATTTGGTGGATATTATTGAGTACAATTTTTAAAGGCCATTATGAAATATATCTATAGTATTTATTAAACTTAGATCATTTTTAAAAATTATTAATTTTGATAAACTATAACATTAACTACTATAGCTACAATTTTCAATTCACATAGCCCCTATATCATAAAAACCCATTATCATGGACATTTTACCCTCGGTTCACACAATTAAATATAACTCGAAAACACTTTGTTCGAATTTAAAATTTTTGAAACTTCATTTCAGTATCATTTTACAGAGAGAAGTTTGTATCTCCATAGAATACTCTTTAAGAACCTACCTAGTTAAAAAAATATCTATAATTTGAAAAAATGGTTACTAAGTACATTTAATAATTCTAGAAATATGATTTTGAATAACTGCATTATGTATGTAACTATTATTATTTTTAAGTAGGTCCATAATAAGTATATCACTCAACTATTTTGTAAATGTTTACACTTTACAATCGTTGTAGCAAATCAATTCTTGTGTTCAAAAAATGAATTATTTGGGTACAGTTACCTATATTGTAATTTGTGTTATAATATATATTAGGTAAAGTATCGGTTATCGATGTAAGTACAATTATTCCTATATACGATTGCTTCTTACATATTTTTTAATTGTCATAAAATTTCTTATTTTCATAATTCGAATGAAATATAATATTATAAGTTATAAAATGTGTACGAGGATCGAAACAAATAGAATATTTCGCTTTTATTTTTAAAATATTATACCGATAGATAATACCCTTGTCCATTTGAAAAATACGACCACCCCAAGTGCCCAATATTCTTTTATAATGTCTAATATTGGTATATTAACTCACATAAGCGTGTAATAGACATGCACATATGCAACACACACGCACATAGTATTATTACATTTAATAAATATTATATAATATTTTTATTTTACGACCACGTGTTATGTTATCGTTCGTATAGTACTAAGAGTTTTTTTTTACCATCTACATAATGATATGTGATTTTCCGTTCATCTCTCAGCGTCCATCATTTATAATAAGTAATAATAATATATTTTGTCGATAAACAGTTCCAAGAAGTAATGAAATGTTTCTGATAGTATTGAACTAGATAATAATTTATGTAACCGTTTTTTTTCTTTTCCTACTTTGTGTCCGATAATTATAATAATCTTTATGATCTCGAATGGTTGCATAGTAAAAACTAAAACCGATTTTACATTTTATACTGAATACAGATTATCCGTCAGATATAATAATATTATGTATGTCGAAATTAGATTTAGTTTCGATATTGTAAAAGAAAAACATAAATAAAATATACTACGAGACATTAAAACAATACTATAAAGGTATAATATACTGCGCGGCGACTTAAACAAGTTTAACATAAAACTCTATTTACTTCAACAAATAAACAAGGACCGAATGTAAGCAACACCGTAAACACCATTCGTATTACACATTTAAAACAAACAAAAGTTTAAATACCAGTATTCTTAATAATAATAATAATGTATACGAGTCCGACAATATAATTTACGCGATACGACGAATGTATTGTTTTGCGAAAGTTCGCATTGACAATAAAAACGTGACATCAGACATTTAGACGACAGTACGACGCATTAGTACGTACCTATATAATATATTATGTGTAATTGTTGTCTTTACTCGCGTGTAACAATTACTTACATAAAACATAATATAAATAATAATATATTATGTATATTATTCGGTTATTGTTGTAGGTACTACCTATTTATATATACACTGACTGACATGTTATTTGAGCACGTCCTAACTAGCGTGGGGTAAGTAACTATTTTTCGGTAATTAAATTACATTTTGAATCATCTTTCAAAATTATAATCAAATTATTCTTAAGTTAAATTTTTTTTATTTAGTCATGTTACATTATTCTTGAGTTAAAAAAAAATGACTTTATTACAATTTAAGTTACTATTACTTAATTCGTTCAAAAATATCTCTGAAGATAATGTAGCTATGATTAAGGTCTCAATACATCAACTAAGTAACGACAATCAACAATATGAAATTATATAAAAACTTTTTACCAAATGAAGAACCAAAGTAGACAATAATATTGTTTAAGACGTTTATATTTTAACTAGCTAATCACGTGCACTTCGTTGCCCGTAAAAATTCCATCTCTATATATTATGAGAGACTTGACGATGATAATGCGAGCAGTATATTATCAGGTAGGCAATCCCCGCTAGGTGCATGCTATATTACTATCTATATGAATATATGAATAATAAGTTGATTTCTTTATTTTTTATTTTGATTGTGGGTGCTCCGATGAGAGGCTGTAAGTGCAACTCTCCCTCCTTGGTAGGCAATGTGTGAAGATTCGATTTGATACATGCTTAAACCTGTTCTGTCCGATTAACCATTGGCAACCAAAAAAAGAGAAAAAAATACTCATCTCCACTGAAAAATCAGTTATTAATTAAAATGAACATTGTACATTATGTGTATACATATAATATACATTGTACACGTTTATTTTTTTTATTTTTAATCTAGAATTTATGCAATCTGTACATAAAAAAAAGTACAATAAGCATAAATGATGTTTTTATAAATTATAGTTTATATGTAGGAGCTTAAATATGTTGAGGGAAGAACCAACTAGCGAAGGCACTTTGGCTTACACGTTTATACACATATTTTATAGCACGGCAGTCCGCGGGTGTCCAGTAACCTGCCACCTGACCTTTTCGTCCGTCAAATTATGTGTTATACTTGATATTGTATATTTTTGACTTATTGCATTGCGAGTTCTTCGAATTAAGTTGGTATATTGTATGTCTAATTGCTGGCATTTTTAAAACAAAAATGTTCAATAAAAACTTCCCAAAATTCCTAATATTATTGCTATGCTGTGTTTTTTTATGTCAATTATTTTATCGTTTAAAAGTTATATTGATAATAATATTCGGTAACTATAGTGTTGTTGCACTCTCGGTGAATATTATTACTATACAAGTTACACGTTAAATATTCAAAAATATTACACCTAGGGGTATGCAAAATAATTTACATCACTCTCTAAGACCTAGCTACTTAATATGCACACAAAATGCCTTGAAAATCGGTCCAGCCGTTTCGGAGGAGTTTGGTAACAAATATTTTTCATATTGTGATACGAGATTTTTATGTAATAGATTTATTTTAAATATCAATGAATTCTCCAAATTAAAACTTTTTTTGTCCAATACTTAAATATATTGTCAAATAGTACTTAAAACGTATTTATTTTTTTTTAAATTGTTGTCACAAAAAGTAACTTAAATTAAGTGTGTTACAATAACTTTGTAAATACTATTGATATATCTGTAAAACCTTTAATGGCCTCAGTTGTCGAAGCCTTATCAACCAAATAAAAAAAAAACAACTTGAAACTTAAGTTAATTTACCAACACACACACACACACACACACACACACCTACTTTATATAATGTATTATTATTATTAAGCAGTGACGTTTACGGAATACTCTTGTGTTGTATTGTATAATACCAATATAATTGATCGAGGAATACTTTGTGCGTGATCGGCTGTATACACATAGACACTCATTAAAATATAATATATTTTACACGGCGAGTATAATGAATAATATATTATGTTATCAATATACCTATTATACATAAATCATTAGTCATTCAATGAGTCAGTATTATATCGAGACACATATATATATGTATACACACACCACTTTGACTGTATAAATATATAATATAGAATATAGATGACCTTATTAACCGCCAGAGACGGCTAATGGGTATGACCGTATTTTATCGTATTTTATCGAAGAAACGTAAAGAAAAAGTTAGGACTTTTTACAGCCGTATTAAATTTATAAATTTTTTTCAGAACTGCGTACCGCTTACGTTATCGGAATAGTATTATGATTAGTTTAACATGTATAGAACAAAAATATACATAAATTTATACTATTATTATAATATTATTTCTATTGAACTCCAGTGCAAAAAAGGTTTACGGCGAGTTTGTTGCCCTTTTCCCGCGTGTTGGATGTGTCCGACCCACGCTCTTACAGGTGTGCTACATATATGCACCTCGTATTAACGCGTACCGTAATGTTAGGTATGCCGACTGTAACAATACTGCGGTGCTGATAAAAATAATATATTGAAGGTGCCTGGTATTGCGAATTCTTTTCTGTTCGATCACAATCGACGATACGATAATATTTATTAATTAGGCAATAATTATATCGCGTAATGTAATAATGTGTATAAAGATCTGAACAATATAAATTAGGTACCTATTCACAATGCACGATACAATGATAATAATTGCTACAGCACGCTTTAGACAGTATAGAATCATAAGAATGTATAAGTACTACATAATATATAGTGTTATTATTTTATAGAACAGATCAAAAATAAACTAATAGTACCTATCTGATAAATATCTAAAGTTATGTCAGTTATGTTGTATTATGTTATGTGAAAAAAATAACGCTGCTTATACAAATAAAAATACGTCTTAAAATTGTTTGTGATTTTAGGTGATATTAATTTTTAAAAACTACAGAAGTTTTCAGATCATCATATCCCTATATCTTCCGGACCAATTATTAAGGACTCTCATTCTTAGTACAAAATGTTTATTAACTCAAAAACTATTCATTCAAATTTTGATTTTGATGTTTTTTTTCAAAAATAAATCATCTCTATAATTACTATTATTTTCTATATTAAAACAGTAAAAAATGGTAGTTATCATTACCAATAAAAAAGTATAGTATCACCATTGGACACTCCTTAAATGTCATAACAATAGTACATTAGTACCTGCCTAATGGAAATATTATGGTATTTAAGTGTATCTAAAAATTCAAAACATCATAATTTGTATAGCTGCATAATAGTTAAGGAAAATATTTTGCCTCTGTCATCCACAGGTTATTTAGCACTTAAGTTTTTTACAGGGGTGGATCCCGAAATTCATCAAGGGGGGGGGGTGATTAGTGGGTTAATGCTTTTAAATATCTTAACTAAACTAACAATAATACGAAAACAAAATACCGAACTCTAGCACGCTCAATAAACGAACATCATATAGTAATTATTCGGTACTCACTACTCATATAATATGTAAATCATAAGGACTAATTAATTGTTATTTGTTTAAGTAATACACCACATTTGATAATCACTGAAGATCGCTTTTTGGTACAAATATAAATAGCGTTATTATTTATTCAAACAAATATTATGAAAATAATTTCTTGATAAAATATTTTTAATTTCCTAATTAGCTTTATAGCACGTTGCCATTATCATCATCATCACTAGCATTTATAACTCTATCAGAGTCTTGGCCGCCATTACTACAACCCTCCATTTTCCCCGAGGTTGAACAATTTCCTTTCAATCTTGCACTTCCAGGGTCTTAAGACCCTCTTCCACCATGTCTAGCTGCCTCTGCTTCGGTCTGCAACTAGGTATTTTCCTTTCCGATTTCCATTAGTATATACATTACTGGACTTTAAAGTCGTACAATAAAATAGTAATATAATGCGGTAAAAAAATGCGGTCAAAAATTAGTAAAATTCTCTAAAAACGTCGAAAAATGTGCAAAATAAAAGTGTCGCCTTTGAAGTATCTGTTATTACATGACACGAGTTATGTAATCGAAAAATGCATTGCCTTGGAATCTCGAGTATCCAATAAATTATGCACTTTGCATTATAATCAGAGTCCTAGTGATAGTAATACATGGTTTAAAACAAAAACAACAGACTACATTGCGCGTTTCAAAATAATATTATTTTCGTACTAATAATAATTATATAACTAAAAAAAATTTTCATCGCGTTCCACTTCAATAATTGTATATCCAATGTACAGAGTGATATAATGTCTCGACTCTCACTATTCCCTAGCGTTAGCGTATATTTTATAACGACGGATTTTCGTGAAACGTGTATTTGCAACGTTCACGCACGTACCTACCAGAGACACTCAAGGCAGATAACTATAAATTATAATGATACACCTTGCCGTGCCGTGTCTTCGGAGTCTTAAAATCGCCGATTTTTGTCACACGTGCATTCTCACGTCAAACTCCGAAAGACAAAATGTAGGTACATACTATACACGTCGCATACTCCCTCTACCACCCGTCCGTCACCTGTTGCGTGCATCTCAAAATCCATTACTCATCCCACGACTGCAGCGGCGGCGGCAATCGAGTGAATAACAAATTGTGCGGGCGACTCGTATATTATAATATTATAATATATATAAATATATAGGTAGTATGCGTATTGTAATACCTAAAATATTACGTGTGTGTGAAGGTATATACTATATACCTATTATACTCGCACACAAACGCACTAATATACATTATAAAATATATAAATACATACATATTATATATATGTACATCGTAATACCCGTGTATGTTTATAATTCATGGGCACACGTAGGTATATAATAATAATAATAATACGAGACAGGGTGAATACGATTACGAACCATGTACAACAAATAACGCGCGTGAACGATCGGTGTTGCGCGATCGTATAGTAATAATAATAATAATATATTATAGGTACGCGTGTAAAACGGTCAGGTGAGAGAAATAAAACGACGACGACGGCGTGATAAATGACGAGCGAAACAATATAATGGTAATAATATAATATTGTGCATATATATAATATATACAATATTGTTATTATGTACATAGGTATATCTATCCTATAGCCACATACTATATAGGTATATAATATTATTATACATAAGCACTGCGCCGTCGGACGGAGACGGACCGAGAGACCCGCGACAGACGGACCCGTAGAGATATTCTGACGGGACTTCAAACGGGTTGACCTCGGGGCCACCTCCGGCATCGACGTGTGTGTAATGTTTTTTTTAAAATTGTTTTTTTTTTCATTCTTCTTCTTCTCCCCCGTCTTTTTCGTCTCGTGTTCTCCTTCTTCCACGGCCATCACTGCAGTGTTATATTTTATTCTTGTGTAGTGTGATTACGATATTATATATTACGACGGCGGCCGCGATATGTAGACCGAGCGCTCTTGTGTGTGTACGTTTATGGTTATTTCTAATATATCTCCGCCAGGAAGGTATACGATATAATGGAATATAACTTTTATAAGTGCATAAGCACTGAGAAATTCCAATTGTCGGAAAATAATTGCTGGAGATATTGCGTTATAGCACTAAATGTTTGCTCATATAAGTACTCTCCGTCGTCGTATAAATTTTCTGATCGTATATTGCGTTGTAGCTATGTATATTACTATCATTTATATGAGAAATATATAGTTACTGCAGGGTAGTAGGTGTTTTACTAACCTTATTTGATTCAAATTTCTCTTTCCATTACCTATGTGAATTGATTCGAATTCAAATTTTTGAACATATATCTACTTGAAAATGTTAGTGTCCAGTGAAGAAACTAACTTAATTTTTTTCCATCAAGGTTCCATATATGTATTAGTCATCAGTATTAACTGTTAGACAGGTCATTTTTGTGAAAATTTCGATAAACTTTATTAATTTTAATTTGAAAGACTAGCGTCTAAGTGATTAATTAATTAATTATGATTAATATAGATTATCATAATTGGTTTAAAAGATAATTTTATGACTTCTAAGAAATTATAATAATAAACACTATTCTATTAACATAGTTTTATAGTTTTTACAAATTATCTGTGCCTATAATATAATAAATAGATTCATTTTATATTTTATATACTTACAATAAACCATTAAGCAATATTATCCCTAATATAGTAGTACCTGATACATAAAGTTTAATAATTCAAAAACTATTAGTTGAAATTTCTATTTCAATATTATGTCAATATTTTAAAAATACGTATCAACAAACAATTTACAGCCGAAAAAATGCAGTTTCCATTTTTTTTTTTAAGTTGGTATCACCACACATGGAACCCCTTCAATGTTACTAAAAATTACTACATTTTCAAATATAGTCTAGGTATTTTAAAAAAATTCTAAAAAAAAAAATAATTTGAATTAAATTAATCATTATGATTATTATTAAGAATAAAGAAGGGGTGAGATTCTTAAGTGAATAACCTTGTATATGCAAGTAAATAGTTGGACAACGCAATTATCTGAGAAAGCTTTTTCTAATGTTTTAAACTGTTTTCATTATTTAAAAATGTATTGCTGATCACGCCATTGTCATCCGAACGACCATTGAGCATTCATTTGATTTTACACAAAAATTCGTAAACAAGGAATTACTATTGTCTATGACACAATATTTTATGTTAATACTAATAATATTGTAATAAACTAAATAAACTTGCAAATCGAAATTAGATTTAAATATAGTGACTAAAATAAGTACGACTTTATGCTTTTTGGTATATATACACGTATCAACTACGTAGGTACCTAGGTTTTAAAAACAGTGGTCACCCTAGCTAAGTAAGTATAAATAAAATAAAAACGAAAAAAATATATAATGAAAACGCACCCACGCATATAATTATTCGTGTACGAATACGTATATATGATTCTTATACTTATATATTATAATAAAACGTCGAGACCAATGAGCTCGCGCACGCGCGTTCAATAATCGCATCCCCATTTTTTAATAACATCCAAATTATATCACCGAGACGCACGTTATATAGTTGTTTTTTAATCGAAAACGACTTTGCGGCTCCAGTCTCGCGATTAAAATGTTTCGACGAGTTGAATAAAAAAAAACCGAGTTCGTCGACGACGAGTGGTGCAGCATATTATCACATATACCTACCTATTATTATATCATATTGGTAAACATCGTAATAATATTATATACTTCGTCGTACTGTCAGAAGATTGTCTGTACATACGAAGTGGTTAAATATAAAGACGGTTATATTATTATGCACAATAAGCGTCGCAGATTAACAGATTTCACGAGACGTTCATTTATATGTTAATATTATATATTGCGGAGCGCGAACGTCGAGTTCCTTGTTATTATTTTTCCGATGAAAAACAATCATTAAAATGCTAATGAATATTTTGTATATTTTCGCGTTGAGCACTGTTGTAAGTGTGTAACCATATTACGCGCATAACATTATGTACCGCGGTTGATACATATATATAATATATAATATTATACAGCTGATAGCTGGTGGTAGCTGTACCACCGATGTATACCACCACTACCGCCGCTGCGGCACAGTGAAATTGTTGAAGTTGTTATATTTTTTTCGCAGCAGCAGCCCGACGTCGCATGATTAAAATATTATTATACACTTTCGTCGAGTACTCACCTACATACATATAAATATATATATTATTACTATACTACCATTACGGGTATTTTGCAATTTGCATGGCGCTATGGCTAGCGGGGGTTGGTGATGGCGGGGGAGCCGAGTCGAGTTTTGCGCTCGTGTTTTCGGTTAATTAACGATTTGTGAAGTTTTTTCTTGCACGCGGCGGGCGCGGCAACGGGGTGACGCGGCACAGGTGCTCGGCGGGGATTTCTCGTTTCACAGCCACGAGGACTGCATCCTGTGCGTGATCGCCATATACCTACACGTGTATATATATAGGTATGTACACACAGATATGTATATATATTTTAGAGTATACGTACAGACAGATATTATGATTATTACACACACACACACACACACACACACACGTCAGAACGCGTGGGAAAACGTTCTTTCTCTCCCCGTTTGTCACATCCGAAAAATCACCGTGCACGTAAACGTGTTATTATTATTATTATTATATCTCCGAGTGCGTATATATATATATATATATATATATCATGACGCGATTTCGAATAAAACAAATTCCCAGTGACATTGGGTCGTCGGTGTGGCGGTGAGGGCGTGGGATACGTACGAGGGCTTTCGCGCGGCAAACGGCTTCGGCGTGTTTCGCGTGTCCCTGCGGTCGACCGATAATATAATGACATTTTTTCCCTACACATTTTGTAAACCAATATCGTACATAGATTATAATACAGGTGCGTGCAGCTCAATTTATAATTTACACCGCGTTGATTGGTTTAACAACGTACTGTCGTGACTCGTGTATCATAAAAATATAATAATAACTGAATAACATATTATATTATATTATGTACAATAATAATGCAGGACCTCGCATTAATAATAGTTATTGCTTGTACGATTTTTATTATTTATTTTGAAAATCTGAACTGTGTCCATATTATAGGCTTTTCAAAAATGCTTAAGGATGAATAATTTAACAGCAAACACGCGCATCATGGTGTTTGTTTTACCTAGGTATTAGCAACAGTCATTAGGAAACAACATGTTTGATGAACGAATTATATTGTTTTCTATTTTTTTTTTAACAACATCACACTTTGTTATGATTTCATATTCCTATTCAGAATATTCTTCTGAGAATTTTTAAGTATGTATAAACATTTTGCTAGATCTCTTTTGCCATTGTCTCTGCTTCACTCATAAAAATTGTATGTTACTTGTTTATCATCTCACCTCCTCCTGATGACTGATCGTTATACGACGATATTCTGATATTTTTATAGGTATAGGCACTATCAAAAAACTTTCAAATACAACTAAATAATAATAATAATACGAGTATGTTGTTTACAGTTAATATTTATTGTTGAGTATATAGTTCATAATTATTAGAGGTATAAACGAATGTATGTACAAAAAAAAAAATAAGACAATATTGTCTAAAGATTCTTAAATTTTCACACATCTAAGGTATATTATGTTTTTGACTTTTGTTGTGAAAACTGATTCGAATTTCGTTCCAAACAAAAAAGAGATTTCGGTCGTTAGCCGAATTGCGTGCGTGTATTTTTCGTGACAGGTTCGAACTGCATGCGTACAAGTACGAACAAACGACAAGTTTTTATAAATAATTATTCAAAAGAGGGAAAAAACTTTTAAAAAAATGTCAGTGATTATTTATAGAACAATTCACAACGTTTTTTTTTTTCAAAAATAACATGCGTATACGTCGAAAAACGAACATTTTATCAAGAGGATGCTGTACCAGAGAGGAGATGGTTTTGTGATAAAAATAGACCCGAGCTCGTATAATATCATGACTTTGTGCCCACATTAAAATACGCTAAGATACAATATATGGTAGCCATACGCGTATTTCGCACCGTTCGAGGACTGTGTCGTTGAAAACCGTGTCGGCACGAGCCTCCTTATCCGCGACGGAATCGAAAAAGCGCAAAGTCAAACGCGTGTAATAAAATTTACGGCGACGATAGCTGATGGTATATATATATATATATTGTTATATTATACGCATAGATGCATTATCATACCTATATATATATATGCTTGTATTCGCGTTCCGGGGTCGACAATAATATAATACTATAAACGTCGCGTGCGTGTGTGTTTGAATATATGTTTTATTATTATTATTATTATTATTATTATTATTGTTATCGAAACGATGCGCGTGCGCGAAATCTCTCGTAAACGACCTCGTGTCATCTATCCGATTGTGCGCGTATTCACCTCAACACGCCCTCGCGCGAGCTCAAAATACATATTATAGACATTTATATAAGTAAATAATATAGGTATGTATTATGTATATTATGTATATCATGTATATTGTACATAAATGGTATGTGTATTATGTATATTGTACGTATATACATAAATATCGATATTCCGACTTCTAGACGAGTAAAAAAAAAATTACGATACAGCGCTGCAGCCACTGTCGGCGGCGCGGCGGCATAGGACCCGGTATAGACAGGTCACATCGAACCCCTCCCCTACACCGCCCACCGGTGGGTTACCTTAACCGCGCGGCGGACAATAGGCACCTACCTATAATATAATATTGTATATTATTTTTTACAAAAGGGACGTGGAAGAGAAAAGGCGCACACAATATACGCCGCGCGGGAGTGGGAGGGAGAAAAAAATCGTGTGCGCGTTTCTTTTTATTATTTTCATCGCGTACCCACCTATATAGGTGCCTACTACCGACAATACTATGTTATATAATGTATATGTACGTACACACAACGACGCGTGCGCATGTATATATACACATAACAATACGTCTAAAGCGTCGCTACGTACACGCCACAATGGCATACACGCGCACGCGAGAGAGGCTGCGCACGATAGGGACGGTGAAAGAGACTGAGACGGAGAAAGAGAGAGATTCGTATCTGCGGCGGACCGCAATTGTTCCTGCGGCGTGCGTACCGGTGGCGTCGGCGGCGAATATAGTAGTCGTCGGGCGACGGCGCGACCGTATAGCAGTGGCGACGGCATATTTACGAGACGAGTGTGTGCGTGTGTGTGTGTGTGCGTGTGTGTGTGTGCGTGTGTGTGTGTGTGTGTGTGTGTGTGTGTGTGTGAGTGTGTTTAAAATACTATATGTATGTGTAAGCAAATCTCGTCCGTCGGAGACGCTATCTGGTCGCGCGCCGTGTGCGGAAGGGCGTTTCGGGTATATGACTCTGGGTCAGGTCAGGTCTCCTCAGGTCTCCTCCCTCACCAGCAGCTACTGCATATCTGCATATACCTACGTAAGTGTATACATATATGTTTGTACGTGGCAACTCGGCTACGACTCAACGCAAAAGCATAATATATGATATATTATATAGGCACATTATGCACAGAGTGAATTGATAATTCACCTACCTTGCTCTGAACCCTCTTTTTTTATTTTAATAATGCAGACATTCAAAATCGAATTTTTGGAAATTGTACACATAATATACTTAGTACGATATTCTCAAATTCTCGAGATTGTGTGTAGGTACTGCTTACAAGTAACGATCTGTGTATAAAATAATATACAAACTTCCGCTATTAAATTATGAGAACCAAGGGGGCTAGGTTAGTGTAGTTGTACTGTAAACTATTTAGAGGATATTTTTTCTGGAAATTTTGAAGCAATTTAATAGAAACAAATCGTGTACCATATAATATAATTGTGAGTCCTAAACGTATAAAGTTGACATCATTGTGTTGGGATGGCTGCAATGTTATATGGTTACAATTGAACATCACTGCACAGTACACACACACACACACACACACACACACACACACACACACACACACACACACAACTTAACATCATAGTTTTTCTAACCTAATTATTAGATTGACAATTTAAATTTTACCCACTTGCATATTATATTATCAACTAGGTACGTCCTATTAATTAATATAGTAAAAAAATCAGAATTTGAATAATTTAATTATCGAGGAAAATGCGGGGGTGAGCATGCTTGGAGAATCGCCCTGTTTATAGGTATGGTATATACCTACGGTCTACGGTGTGATTTATAGTACTTACCTATTCTTTGTGATCGCCGGCCGTCCTTTGCAGTGCTGCGGTATATATGGGTAAGGACACGACAACCCGATGGGTATAACAATGTATGAAATTATATTATACATGTGTGGCGCTTTGCTCCCACGGTTGGGGGTAGGACATAAAATGTATACGAGGATCTTCAATAATTTACATTCCGTTCGTCGCCTTTAACCGCTACCTATCGCAAATACCGAATAGAAAACCTCGCTGGTTTCTGGTTTTATTTTTTTATCGACAACCTTTTTTTCGTGGCATAAATTCTCAACGTCTTGACATCGGATGCAGTGTCTATACGTTTTACATTCACCTTTTTGCAAGAAGCGCGGACACGTTCGATTAACGACCTTGCAGATAAAACACGTACTTTAATGAAACCTATTTTGTGCGTAGGTATAACAACGATAATATGCATATTTATATACGATTTGTGTGATCGACGTCAATTTTGCTTTGTTTTGCTGCATGAAAGCCGAAGGCTGTGTTAGTAAGTTTCGGGTAGTTATAGGTACCTGGTACCTATTACTTGTATGTATATGAATTTCAAAGTTGGTGAATTACAGGTCGATACATACAGGGTCGCGGACGGCATACTCTGATTTGCGAGCGAGGTGGTTAATCTCCAAATGTCTGATTTCATATGGGGGAAGGATGATTGTGCGTTCCGATGGAAGGATATCTTTGCCACCGTCTCAGCGTCCTTGCGCACAGCGGGTTAATAGACTTAGTGCCTTGTCATTTCTAGTGAGGAAGTGGGTACCCGTGAGGGTTTGGATTGCCACGATTGACTTGATGGTTTTCCAGTTTTAATCACTTTAATGAGTGACCTCGTCAACCACCCGGAGACAATCAACGTTTATATAGTAAAACATTACTTTTAGACAAATTACGAAACAGAATTTTTCAGTATTATAATATGATAACTAAAAAAACAGCATACATCATAGCTGTAGTATTATACGATAGATATACCTAGATCCAATAATTGCAGGTAAATATATAACGCGCGAGTATCGATCGAACTCTCTGTATAACAATCATCGGGTGTTTCGCTCAGAAAGAGTAATAAATATTATTTTCAAGATTGCTTCAAATTGTTGTGAAATAATATAATATGAAAACTATACACACTAGTCACTAACTAAAATTAACATAATATAATATCCTAACCGGTGTTCGTGTAATAGTGTTGCTATAACACACGGTTTCAAAACACCTTTTTCCGTTTGAATTTGCAACGTCAACTCTGAATAATAATATTATTTTGTGATGCATACTGTGAGAGCGTTTACAAGCCAAAACAAATTTCGCAAACAATTCAATATTTTGACACTATTTCGGCACAGTTTCGCCAATCCTGACTATCACTATATTCTAATAATATATTATTGATATTAGTTCAAAGCAAACATTTACAGGGAAATGTAACCGTCCCGCAGGTGTTGAAGTCCGTATGATATCATAACATCACGACTAATTCAAATAAGGTCACAAACTTAATTTTAATTACAATAGTTTGTACACTTATTACTATACAACTTACGAGTTCACACTGTCTAGTCCCCCCTAATTATTTGTGAAAAACAAAAACTTTTTATGTTGTTCTCAACTAAATGTTGATACACGAGTTCGACAGTTCATATAAATTGCTAAGTATAGATGAATCTACTGAGTCTCGCAGACGTCTATAGTACACACAATCGTCCAGACACGATGACGCCACGGCTGTCTCATTAAACAGTCAGAGCAAATTCAACGGGTCCTGTGAATATTTAAATATTGTATGTATTCGCCCACCAATCGTTTTTTATACGTGTAGACATTATTACCATAATATTTCCAACAGAAGACGTCGACAATAATATGTACATTATGTACTATCGTTCAAAATTAGTATTTATTACAAAGGCGTTTTGTTATATTTAGAAATTAAATAATCATTAAATAATATTAGGGTTTCACTGATTATTAAATATTATATTTGAACACTTCTGAAAAACTTATGTACATATCGATGTACAATTTAAATACGAAGATCGCGAAAACCAACAACGAGCTAATCTTTACAAAACAATAAATCGATCATAATTAAATTTTTTTTAAAGTATTATAGTTACCTAAGCTCTCAGGTCCTTGGTATTTTTTTATAATTATAGTGAAAATAAACAAATTACCCTACATTTATTTTTTTTCATTTAAAAAAATCTGGAATGTTATGATGTATTTTCATCTCACAATATGTGTCATAATGTTCCAACACACAATTTCCCATGTTGAATCATAAAGTTTTTACATTTGAAATAATATTATAGTTATAATACTCGTGATTTATGTACATCATCTTCTTGTGGGAGATTTCATATTTTTTGATGTACCAATTGTGATGAAAAACTTTCTTAAAAATTGTATTTTATAGTTATATCTATGCGTTTAACACCACTTACAATATCGTCTACAATCTATATAACGTTCCAATAGGATATGTGTATATACATGCGTGATGCGTCACACGAAATTAGAACGAATATAAAAAGAACATTCGGAGCTCGTGTAATGAGTACGTCTCGTGAACCCATATCATCGCCGATATGTACATATTAAACATTTATACGAAAAAAATAAATAATTGTATTCATTGTGCTGCAAAGGCGATATTATAATAATTGTACACGATTGCGGAAACAAAAGCCAGCGAGTCGCGAAAACGGGACATCGACTCTAGGTATATTATTATGTAGGTACATAACAACAAAACAATACAAAAAAAAAATTAATCCAATAGAAATAACTATTTCGTGATAATTTGTCCACTTCAAACCAAAAATATGACGTAAGCATTTGAAATTGGATGAATCGTTTTTAATAACCCTGCGTACAAAAACCGATCTATGGCAAAAAAGATGGATTCTACCGGTGCAGGTGGTGGCGGCACGACTAATTATTAGTACTAAATAAATTATATTGGTAAATACTAATTACTAACATTATTAATCTCCCCTCTCCTACAAAATTTCAAGTATAAATGTATAACGGAAATTGTCCGGCAATTGGCCTTCCAGGAGTCTCTACTATAGAATATTATACAATTGTTTATTTTAATAATAAAAGTAGGTAAATCGTTTAAAGAAGGGACGTTGTTTTGGCAATGGTGTTCCAAATGTTCTGCGACTAAGTTTACACACATAACATGTATGGTATGTTTTCATTGAGAAATGGTTCTAATGAGTATTTTAAAACAAATGCACAAAAGGCACTAAACTACTGTTCAGAGAGAGAACGTATCGCGGGACGACCTAAATCGGTTTTTATTCTCATGTGACACCCTGCCATAAGAGAACTGGTTTTGACGGCAGTGTACGGAGAGGGGGGGGGGGGCAAAAAATCGGCGCATTCTCTCACTGGACAGAGTGTATACCTAAGCACTTCGTTATACACGGAAATATGTTTATACATTTCTTTAATTTAATCGTTCAAGTTGAAGACAAACATATTTATTTGTGCGATTGCAGAATATGTTAAAATTAAGTTAAATTCTATTTAGTATAAACCTAAATTGTTCCCTTTACTTTGATGTACTTCTTAGAGGTTCTAAAAAACTAATATAATTTATCGTTTTAACCAGCTCATGCATTATTAATCAAGTGGTATACATATTTTTCTAAAAACTCTTAATGTTCGTTAATATATAATACGTATATTGTATATAATAATATAATGAACCACTCTAAAATACAAAGTCAAACTCAAACTGTGATTTTTATTTCAGAAATGATTACTTTATTACCATATTATATAACTTAATATTTTATAACGTGTGTATCTTATCTCTAAATTTTTGATTCATTATTATATAAGACAAGTCAGTAGTTTAACGATCTACCATAAAAATTATTTTACTATGTATTTACTCAGAAATATTTATATAAATATAAAGTGTAAGACTTTGATCTTATTTTCGTCTCCACTCAGTTATTATTAACACACTACTATTAGGCAACCACAACACATGTACATATTTTGATGTACGTCGTAGGTATATGGTGTATAATCTCACATTCATAATAATATATGCCGGTAATAATAATTAGCATTTAATGTAAAACGTACCTATTTACTTGAAACGTAATTTTAAAAATATGTGCGAAAAAAAATCATAAACTCTCGATTCCCAATTAGTAACAGAATAATGTAATACGATTCAGTAAGACGGCAGTAATAATAAACTGTACAGAGAAGAAAATCACATCTGGTACCTCCCTGGAATAATAATGATTACCTATCAATGATGAAACATAATATAATTCGTACGCGTACTTGTATACAAAAAACCAATGCGGTAGCTACCCATATAATATAACATATTATAGATTGATGTAGGTATAATAACGGTCGTAAATCGAGAGTTGAAAAGAAAATAGGTATAACGAGATGGGGCACGGGAAATGGGTACTTGTATTGTATTAAATATATATTATTACCATTGCATCTTACCGTATATTGTATATTAGAAAACTTTGCAATATTATCATTCCAACAGTATTACCTTATACGTAAAAATTAAAACAAACAAAAACACACGTAAAATATCACATAATAATATAACAATATAGGTACTGTCGCCTATTGCAGTGTTAGGAATACCTATACAAGTGTGCGTGTGTGTGTGCGCGTGCGCGAGTGTACACATTATGTATAATATGATTTATCTACGAGCGTAAAAGTCGAACGTGTGAACTGTGCTTGTGCGCGGTAAGGACACGCCGCCGCCGATATGGGCAACGGGGCAGAAGACCAGTAGCAAGAGCGTGTGCACAGACAGTATGTAGGTTTATAATGGTGTGCCGGAGGAGAAAAATCCGTATAATAATAATAATATGATATAAATTACGTGCAATAACGTGAGTGCGTGTGTGCGTATGACGCTTAATGATATTCGATCGGATGATAACGGCAGCGTACTATAATATGTAGAAACGAATTCGATTTTTTTTTTTCCCACCGACTTTTTAATAACGTTCCAAACGGACGTGTAACACACTGTAACAGATAACTATTACAATATAGCAGTGCAGAGACGACGTGTCTTGGGTGCTCTCGCAGAGGAGCCTTCGAGTGTCCGAGTCCAATGTGTGTAGGTACCTACTACAGATGCAGACTCCCAGGGGTTATCGATATAATGTGTAATCTCGTGCGTACAGCGACTCGGCTGATAAGAATAGATATTATTATTGTTTTTTCCATATCGGTAAATAATCCGATGGCCGCACAAATCAAATGCACATAATTATTATATGTTATCATCTAATAATTAGTTTTATAGCTGCTGTACCGGAAATACTCGATAAAGCGGAACGTCCTATTTAAATAATAGCGCGTTTATCGTATTAATAATATATAATAATTATTCAACGCTCCTTATACTTCAATTAAAATGTGTTACTACGTCGGCGTTTTTCTCGAGCTGTACAGTTATTTTTACATGAAAAATGATGTTTCCACGTATTTATATTGTTCGTTACTAGCACGTATGTTTATAATAATAGCTGTTGAGTATAAACTGTATATTTAAAAGTGAATACCTATATCATAAATGTAATAACAATATTCTATTATAATTAATGACATAATATTATTTATTTTTATGTAAAACAAAAACCGAAAGTGCAAAATCCACATTTTCAGATTTGTGAACCAGCTAACTAGTTTGTAGGTACCTACAACGTTTTAAAAAGTGTTCACAAAAATTGAAAACTACTCGTTTTGTCATATTTTTTACCAGTTTATGATTATAATTTATAATATTATGATAATGGACAATAATATGTTAATGACATATTTCTAGTTTTAGTAAGTAGTTTTAATGAGACTGAACTATTACGGGTTCACGGAACTATTTAGGTATAACTAAATACATACATTTTTTTCTTTTTAATCTGAAATGTTGAATTGGTATGTACCAACATTTTGGGATATAAATCAGAAATATAACAGAAAATGTTAAAATGTCTTATTAAAAAGTAATTTTGTGTAATAAATTCAACTATCATATTATAGACTTACCAAGGTTATAGGTAAGTCTATAATTTAACTAATTCCGCATACTGCTATCTTCAAGTTAAACCGATAAATATTTTAAGATACTTAAGATACAAATTTCTTTGTAATCGAAAACAAAGACGTAATAAAATATACCTAGCAGGGCATTTATCCAAAAGCTGTCCTGATTTGAGAAAATCTATTCATCTCTAAAATATTTTATTATAATAGTTTGATTATAAAACTATTTACAAATAATACAAAAATAAATCAATAGTCTGTTTTTGATTGCAAATATATTATATTATGCATTATATAGAGAATATATATTCAAGCTGCTTGTAGTTTTTCCCTTTAAAAATCAAAAATGGGGAAATTATCGATTTCAAAACTAAATTAAGTGAGTAAATGTAAGTACAGTTCATCGTCGGTTCACCAATATGTACGTTCCTTTAGCACTCCTGCAGAATTTTGAATTTAAGTAAAATTGTTATTCCTATATAGTATGACGGCCGGTGGCTTATGGCTTTCTGTCGTATTCATTTCCGGAGTTTTCACGGACTCATAGTTATTTTAATTTAAAATTAAAAAATGTATGGATTTTAGATGACAAACAGGGTCTTCCGAGTCTGGTATGCATAAGGGTTGCGTGTGTGAGTAAGGTGATCTTGAGTTTTTGTTGAACACGAAGTTGGTTGCTAATTACGAGTGTCTGCGATTTTTGTTTTTGCGGTTAGAGATATTGTGTTTGATTGGTAGGGTTGAATAATTTTTCTTTTAATTTTAGTCACTCAAACGCAACACACATAAATAGCCAATATGTTATACAATTTATTATATACGAAGCGTTATAAGCACAACATTTTATCGTTATTTGGTCACTTAAGGTATTTTTAGGTATACGATGTAAGACAAATTATGCTGGCCGAACCTACATTATATTACTCGTATTTCTTGTTATTGAGTTAAACGAAACGTACCTACATAGATATATATAATACAAAAACGATCGCTTTTCTAGACATTCGCCGATAAATGATAATAAATCATTTTCTGCGCACCAAATATAATATAATGGTCAACACTTTTTCTCTTCCCCCGTACGTATATACATGCGCAAGGTATACCTATACTGTGTATGTAACAATATATTATATTATATTATGTGGTCGTAGGCGGCGAGGAGGGTGGCAAAACGACGGCGACAATAACCCCAAAAAAACCACACCCACTCGATGGCTTGTCAAATTGTCGTTAGCGACAATGTGTGCGTGCGTGTTTTATTGCCCGCAACCTCACAAAGAGCGTCTACCGCGTGTAATTGAGACCCACACGTGGACACAACGACAAAAACAGCTGAAGCGTGAAAAATAGAAGAAGAAAAAGGAAAAAAAAATTCGGTAAGGCCTTGCGCGAATGATCGATATCAAAATATATTGTATAGGAATAGTACACGACGGCATATTATGTTATTGTGAATGGTTCAATGGTATATCGCGGTATATAGGTATAATAATAATGTATGTGTGTATGTGTGTGTGTGTGTGTGTGTGTGTGTGCAGTGTTTTATAATATGTAATAATTTTCGCGCGGGTATTACATAATATACAGGTAATAATATGATATATCTGTATCGAAAATTCGCCGCCAATTTTTTGCAATTACTGACGGTCGTTATAATAATATATTTGCCAGTAGAGGAGGAGTCCGTCGACACCACGGGCGCACCAGTTATATACATAATAACAATATAATAAGACGTTACCAAAATGCATTTGTGACGGTCAGTCTGACATTTTTTTTCTGTGTCCAACACAATGGTAATTGAATCCTATACGCACAATAATTTTTGCCCTTTGAAACGAGTCGTAAAATGATATTGTATCTCGATATTGTATTAATATAATACCTACAATAAAAGTCCATATAAAATACGGTCGAGATAAATACTTATATTTTATCATTATAAATTATAATATAATACACAGCGGTGGGCACATTTGCCACATTTCGAGATAAAAGCCAATATATATTATTACCATCATCGTTAGAATAGGACTCGGATGAGATAATAAGCGTCCGTTTAACGTGCGTTATCGCACTCGTACAGCGTGCTTAATATGCCACAGCCGAGTAACGTAATAAATCCTTTCAACACGTGGTTGAAACATTTTAATGTACCTGCTTGTGTTTTTATGTGAATGTCAAATAAAGATCATATTATTATGTACCACACTCGCTACTATACCCGGTCAGTGGTCACTATTCTTTGTTTGTTTACCTTGGTAGTTGGCTAGCGTATTGCACGTAGAACCGGTATTCGCGGTTATATAGTGCACTTAACCGGTAATAGACGACGCTATACCGAACAGTAGGTACTTACGGTATCGCTTTCATAAGTTCAGTATAATATAATATAGTGAGCGTTTTAAAATTGATTATAAATACAGCTTTTTTTTTCAACCGAGAAACGAAATCCATATAGCTGTTCTGACCATACGAAGTACTATAAATATACTACACTTCATTATTATCTATGTATACATTACACGCATAATACAGCTCGTACGTTAGAAAATCACGAACTTTAGAGTTGCGTCGTTGCGTGTATCCATATTGCAGTATTGTAATAATATAGTCGATATACCTATAGGTGTCTTATGAGATTAGCAACACAGATACAAAAACAATTGTGATTGTATATTATTATGACACACAATAACCATTACCCAATGATTATAATAACAATGTAATATGTGGCTAAAGGTGGGGTTAACCGGCTACTAATGACCGGTCATACCGACGATTATAAGCAGTAAACTCTTGAAAATAATAAAATCAATTGTACAGTGCAGCGGAGAAATGTATAAATGTATAAATCCCTGCAGGATACAAGGGCTACCATAATGGTTGTTCGGTGTGTGGCTGTGTGTTTGTTATGACATCGTTCGGTATGCAATGTTTAATTTATTACTATATGCACCAACATTATTGTAATATTCATCCATACTATAATTTTGGTAATGATGTTTGACCTAATTTTGTAGTCTAGTAATAATTATTATAAAATTTAGTAAACAGCTAGTATAAACACTGGGAATTTGAAACCAAGAAATTGTACAGTTCTTATTCGTTTGTTAAATTCTAGACAATACTCTTAGCTCTACAGCTAATTATTGTAACATTAAGATTTATAATTATATATTTTCAAATCGATTTGGATTTTTTAGTATTCCTGTCTTACCAAAATAACAAACTGGCTAACTTCTGAGCTCAGATCCATTAAAAATGTATTAATATATTATAATATTGCAATAGAAAATTTTCGTTTCTGAGCGACATAATGAATGTGTTGGTTTTACAATGATATGCAGTTATGTGTTTCTTCTTCGTTTTTTTTATGTGCCTGCAGAAACAGTTTCCAGTTCTTACTTTGAAGATGTTCTAAATACAATTGTCCAGTTTATTTTTAAAACCATCTGTATAAACAAAGTAAATTTATTTAATTCTATTTTCACGAATTTTTTTTATAGGAAATACGATTTTTTTTGCCCTTAAGACTTTGTAATATGTTAACTTCACTGCATAACGTTACAATTAAGCGTTGTACATTATAATAATATTAACACGGCGAGTATTGGGCTCGACGCCGGGCCGACTTGTCGGCTGCGACCGCCAGCAATGTGCAGCGCACTCGGACGAGTGTAAATAAGTATATTATAATACGCACGACGGGGCAGCGTGGCTGTAAGCACGAACTTGTCGTGTACAACGTGTTATATTATGCAAAAGTGACGGAGGCATAACATGTATTGTTGTTTTTAAACAGCGCACAACATATAGTTGGGTATAGGTACCTACCTATGTCAATCAACTTAACTCGACTACGTGTAATTTCTTTTCCTTTCATTCGATCCGTGAGCGAATCGAGCATGATAATATTATATGCATACACAAGTACACGATATATATATATATATAATTGTAAATTTAATAATATAAATACATAGATATATATATTATATACATGCGAATTGCAAATTTCAAAACAAAAACGCCAAACAAATTGCACAATTACGTATCATATTATATATTATGTATATAGTGTTATATGCGATTAATTTCGATTCACTTGTCGTACATAGCGTGCAAGTTATGGCACACGCACAAAATGTGTTTAGTACTAAGTATATATAATATAATATTAATTATTATGATGAGTTAATGTTTTATCACCTAATACAACCAATTACCTATGCGGAAAACGTATTTGTACTTTCGAAGTTTGGATCTATTGACTATTAACAATCAAACCTCAAGTTCTAAACAATGTAAGCCAGGGCGGATTGGTATGTTAATATCGCGGTTCATCGAGATTTTCACTTCGAAGAGGAGTGAAAATTGACATATTCGCCGGCCCAAAATTACGTTTAAAATTGTATTACTAGCTTATAGGTGAATAATCATATTTTAAACATGAACTTATTTTCACCCACACTCACACGATCGGTCCAAACTTTAAGCGGCCCACCGAGGTTATCCAACCAATCGAGCCCTGATTTGAGCTAAGGTATTTTATGGGATCCAAGAGAATTTCCTAAACGAACTCACCCGCTTTCAAAAAGATGTGTATACCTACAAAAAAAAATGTGTTTGGCTGTGTGGACTTTCAAATAATTATCTTTCAAACATGACACACGGGTAATATCCATTCATTGTCTACATCGATCGTATGTAGGTATACAATAAATCACATAAGAGGATAATACGAGTTCCATAACAATTATTCGATCATTTAATGCAGCTCCCAATGCGTTGTTGGAAATAGAGCCAAGAAAATCGTTAAGGGTGAAGGTACTTACGAATACTTATGAGCCTACATATTCTGTAGTATATTATTATATTATGGATTATGATACCGACTGCATTCACATGCAATTTAGCTGCATTCCACGTGGTCATATAGTACGCAAAGACAATCGGTGTGACGGTGCTGCGGTATCGTGGACTACACACGTGAAGTCTGCTAAAACATTCGTCGTCACGAAACCGGTGCAGCGGTGTGCGGCCGAGTTCGCGGCGTGGGGAGGGGGTGCGCGGAGAGGAAGACGTTTGTTGTTTTTATTTAAACAATTTTTTCTTTCGATTCAATGCAAATGAGAAAAAAGCGCCTGCGAGTATGAAGCTAGGCAAAAGCCAAAAAGGTTAACGAGGTCATCCGAGCCGAGAACACAACAATATATTATATTGGGAGCACTTAGGTACATAATATATATATATATGTACCTATATATGTATAATATATTTATCGGTATGGCCTCCCACGTACGATGTTAATACTGTGTGTATATATGTATATAATATAATATGTAAGTACCTATATAACATGCGTGCGTCGCCGAAGGCATATAGGTACGTATAGGCATATTATATACGATAAAATATAATGCAATATTGCGTGCCCTCGGGACGACCCGCGGCTAAAGGCGCGCTAACAGAATTCTTTTTGCCATTGTTCTTCGTTCGTTTATAGCGCCTGTTAAACGCTGAGACGAGTCTCTTATAAGCGATACTGCACAGCCTCTCACGTTAAGCACTCTGCGAGTATAATATGTAATATATTATGCGCATAAGCGCGCGTTTACCCACATATTAATGAATATTATAAATGTATATTATATTGTGCGAGTTATGTGTGATGTACTAATAACGTGTATGCTGTGCCCGGTGATCTATTTTGAAGACACTCGTTATTTCAAAAAACTATATTAATGTTTTAAAAATTTATCTTGCAAAATTTTAAGTCGTTAAAAACGAAATTTTTCTAAAAAGTACATAGTGTAGGTATTATTTTTATCGTTATAATTTCTTTACGTTTTTTTCAACGACAACATACGTTTTTCATTGGTTATTATTATAAATCAAGATATTTTTAGAGTAGGTACCTCGATGTATCAAAAACGAATTTTGGGCGGGTAGTTAGTAATCAAGTAAGAGGGTAACGGTAAGTGGGTAAGTATTCAAGCAGGTTTAGATATAAGCAGGCGCGGTTCGGTTCTAGGACTAAATTTTCGTAGAGGCAACAGAAGATTTATAATTAGGTTTTAACTGCGAATACTGTTTTTCATTTCCTCCCCATCCCTACAAATTTTTTTTATAAAATATTTATGCTTACAGCTTCCACAAACACCTTAAATATTAGCAGTAGGTACATTATAGTGTATAGCTTAAAATTTCTATATTAGTTATAACTTATAATAGATAGGTAATAAAGATTTTAAATATAAAAAAAATAGAGTTATGAAGTAATTAAGTACAAATATGTTTATTTAAATGTATTTCAATTTAACTATCAAAAAAGTTCAGACTATTCAGACTAATTTAAAAAAAAAAAATAGTAGGCTAAATTTCAAATATTATTAATTTATCCAAAAACAAAGATTTTCTAATCAGACACTGCAGGTTCTTCAATACTTCTATAAAGTCATTTATACGATTATATACGGTATTAGTACGGCCATAAGTTATGACTTTATGAGTATAACTAGTATTTGTATAGAGCAAATTACTCTAAATAATATTTTGTTACAGAATATGATGAATTGTGAGTTGTCATTCAAAAAAAGTAAAAAACTAAATAAATGATAAAGAAAAAAAAATTTTTTTTCCAAATAGGTACGTTGTTTTGTAACGATTACTTAAATTACGTAAAAGAAATATCTTCAAAAACGTCAGTGTTTACTGAAACAATCTTACGTTGAAGAAATCATCCTGTATAATAATAAATCGGTAAACATTATAGTAGATATACGTGGGTGGTAGGTACCTAAAGCATAAATTATTACGGTTTAATAAAAATACAGAATGAATGTTAAAAAATCTGGCGGCGTGGTCGATAAAATAATGTAATTTTCTGATATAAAATCGAACAGTTTGATCACTCTGTGGTATAGATCAATATAAACCTCAGCCTATATTTGCCTATATATATATATATATGCGACTAAATACAATAGTATCGATCGGACACTCGATGTAGTAATCGTCATATCGATATGGCGACGAAAGCTCGATGTGTCCCCCGTCGAGTTCCACTTTTATGCGCCATTATAAAATATTATAAACATTAGTCATCATGTCCGAGTTGCTGGTTTCGCGAGCGCATATTTTCTGTTACAAATTACACTCTACAACGCATAATATCATTATGATTACAGTCGACGATTGGACGCATGTCAAAGATATTATTACATTGGTATTAAGATAATTTATAATTACTCTTCGTAGTATGATAATATATTATATTATGAATGATGTATTATAGTGCATACACCTCCTAATAACACTGAGTGTATTGAAACCATGCGAGAATTCACACGTCTTCCCGACGAAATATTATAATACTTGTCCGCTGGATAGTACTTAGACGGTCGTACATATAATACAATACAACATAATAGTATTAATAATAATAATAATAATAATAATAATAATCATGCTTGTTTATCACGTCCAGCGACCTATTTATACACACCTAATGATAAATTATGTACTATAATATCGTAGCAGTATCTACGATTATAATTTTGACACACGTCGTCTATTACAAATTACGTTTCGGCGTTTATCGATACGGCCGGTCGGTCAGTTGTTATAATATATTATTATTATTTTCTCTCTTTTTCTAATAAGACATAATCGTAGCGGTGGCCCCCTACCGTTTCGGGTTATGGCCTGCACGTTTTCAGATACGTTTGCATGTGTTGACGATAATAGTATCGTACATAATGAATGCCAGTTGTAGTACGCGCGTATACATAATAAAAATCGGTAATTAATTTCCGCGCACCAGGGCCCACACAAGATGATAATAATGTTTTACTATACGTCTATACATACTTACGAGGTTTTGTCGGTGGCGGTCAAGCCGGCTTAACCTCACGCGCAGTATCTATCGGTCTGCCATTACAATAATATTATAATATATTATAAATTATTATCATAGTATATAATAATATATTCTCGCCAGATAAGACGCGACTCGTGTTACACAACAATATTAATATTCATACTCGGACGTGAAGTGGGTCACGAAGATTTCACAACCACGGTCGTGGCATACCATGATAATGGCTACAATAAGACGTCCGGAAAATTGGTTTCCGCACTACGAGTCATCGCATATCAATCGTGGAATAAACGTCAACGACAATAATAATTATAATAATGCTATTTTATCGTGGGTTTCTATATTGTATTATGATTTCTACCCGTTTCTTTTTCAGCATTAGCCTGCGGTAAACTGTTTGTGGCTGCAAAGGTCGGTAGCATAGCCGTCTACAAGGGGTAGGTATGCAGATATACGCTTGCATGCCATGCGGGCTGGAAGCGGACGCCATAATGGTAATCATAAGTATTTTCAAAGCAAAAGTTCGAGTATTTATATTTTAAGCACATTTCGTCAGCCCTGTGGGCTGTGACTAAAGTCTGAGCACGGCTATCACGGTCGGTCGATCGTTTATATTAATTTACAAGACGGGATAACCTATTTGTATACTTAGACATATATATATATATATATATGTGGATTATAGTTGAGCCCATATGATAATATACCTATACGAAGATATTATTATCTACAAGTGTACGCTCAGGCACATGCGGATCGGATGGTCGTGACACACGTGGTATAAGTCCGTGTGAATATCGGTCTCCCACACAAGTAGGCCACGAGAAAAAAACCAGACCGATCGGTATTGGATCTAGTTTACATATTAATATATTATTATTATTATATTTTTTTACGTATAAAAAGTTGACAGTAGGTCGCATTTGTCCAACACCCGCCGAGTTTCACACCTAACCTAAACCCTAACCTGCGACCGTCAGCACACGCGTTTGACTGCATAATATTATGATAGTGTCGACCGACTCCGCAGTGTAGGTACGCTTGGCGACAACGCCTACTCGATAGTATGATATTAATATATCAAACGTGTTAGTATATACGCATATAAATCACTCAAACGGAAGTACGAAATGGTCTGAAAACAAATATAATACAACCCAGCGGGGTTTTCACTTGAGAACGGCATTTTCCGCATTCAATAATAAATATATTAATGTTTAACCGCGGCGTTTACAACGTGTATACATATAGGTACTATATATTTTTATTTCCGAGAATAATATTTTACTTTCTCGGATTGGAGATCCGCGGGAATATGCCGTTCGAGTCGTCCGACTCGTCACGACCGCACGATTATCCCAGATTAAAAACGATTTGTGATTCTACGAGAGTTTTACTATCCGGAGAAACCACGGCACAACTCCCTCAAATCGGCAATAATTACGTTTGAGATCCTCTCTGATCGTTTATAAGCATAATATAGGTACGAGAAAAATGATACAACGGCAATAATAATAACTATCGTCAGGACCGTTGCGCATTCCTCTTGTAAATAGCACGGTAACGTATAGTATAAGAGGCATCTCCTTTGCGAGCATTATTCGCCTTTGCAGGTCACCCCTCTCGCACAGCTGTACACGTGGCCGCCGTGCATATTGTACACGTATATCTAACACTATAAACTTAAAGGTGGCGGCCGAGGGGGAGAAAATAGAGGACCTCGCGTGATTAATTCCTTACGAGAATTCCTTACACGACCGACGATAAATGGCCGTGGAGCCCAATTTGTGGTCACCGACCGACCGCCGGTGGTTGCCATCCCCCAATCATCATTACGGCGGACGTCGGCCGGTCGAATTCGCCGAAACTCGCGCCGAGGGGATGACGCCGCGCGTGTGTAATTGAAAGTTGCTCGGCTCGCGGGGTAACATTTGTCCTTGTACGCAACGCTACACCACGTGATGAAGATGATGACGATATTAATAATAATAATACGGAAAGCCGGCCGGGGGACGAATGACGAGAGGACGAGCGAGGGACGACCGTAGGACGAAGATCCACGACTGCAGGACGGGTGGAAAAACCATTAAAGTCGTCTTCAGTTTTACGTGCTTTCGGCTAATTTGGCCAATAATTTCACACCGGACCCTTCGATAAACTCGTTTCGTAACATTATAATATTTTGTGTAGGTACATATTATTTATAAGTTATAACGTATATAGACGAAGACAAATGGATACAAGTGTTTGGAGCACTCTGAGATTTGAGGGACATATTTTCGGTATAATTTATTAGAACTATTATATTATACAATACTTTACCTGAAATACCTACCTATATTAAAATATGTACCTACTTACAAATTTAAAAAAAGAAAATTACGATGGTGATAAATCAAATTAATAATAATACGTTATAGGTATAAAAGCAAGTACGTAGGTAGCAATTAAATTTGTAATAATTGTTTAATGTTATCATATTATATAGCCATATAGGTGATAATAAAACAAAAAACAAATTATAATAATACCTAAAGGTATATCCTTTTTAAAATTTAATTAATTAACTGGCTTAACATTCCAAATGTTTTTATAGAGTTAAATAGCTATATTAAAAAACAAATACAATGTCATTATTGTTTCCCAATAATTTGTCCTTGTACATAATAACCGTACTATTAGTGTATTCGTGCAATCAATTGTTAGAGACTTGGACTTCAGTGTTAAAGATTATTTTCCTTATAAATCTTTATTAAAATACTGTTCATTAGAATACACTCAAAGGTCAATAACATGTTGGTCGAAAATAGTAGGTACCTATGGTGTAACATTGTAAATTATTATTTTAATATAATGTATGTTGATTGCCTAGCACACTATAATAGTAGTGGTATGTATTATGTACATGCGCTTAGCAAGGATTCTTTTAGGGGGTATTATAATTTCATATTTAAATATAACTTGTGAGGGGAGGGGAGCGGCTTTGTATGTATTTTACACACCCTACTAAAGTCAATAATCTTTTTAGGAACTTGATTTTAAATATCAAATACTAGCTGACCCGACAATCCTTCGCTATTGCAAGATTCCTCAGATATTATATTAATATTTATTTTCTGGATGTTAAATAATTATTTTCATTTTAGACCATTTTTAGTCACGTCTCCGTGGTAATGTATCCATATAAATTTAGCGTCGCTACCGCTGATTCTTCATAATGTTGAAAAAAAATTCTAACGTCTGTTTTTGGTTACCAAAGTTACCAAAAAATTATTGAATTAATAATACTACAATTTTTAATTTTGACCTTTCAAGAGTCCAACTAAATATAATTTGCTACAAGAAACCTCCATTGATTGATTATAAATACTAATAATAGATACTCTGATAAAATCAAATGTTTTTTTGTTTTTTTGCTAAACTGAATAATTATAATAATTGTTTATTATTCTACGTCGATACCGACCTGCCTAAAATCATCTGTGGTTGTCGAGTTTGATTGTTATTTATTTTCAGCCAGCGAGTATTTCTTACTGAAAAAGGTATAGGTATACAATTTACACGTTTATTTTAATTGACAATAACTTTATACTTATTTTTTATTGACAAAAAAATGTGCTAAAACCTTCAGCAGAGTGTCGGGTATAACAGCAAAAAATTTCCGCCAAATCGGTTCAGTAGTTTTATCGGTTAGCGCGGTCGTAGAAAAGTAGAAAACCCCTTACAATTTTATATAATAGTATAGATAGATTAAATGGGACCACGTGAGTCATATAACTACTTATCTTGTAGAAATCCAAAGCAAATAATGTAGCAAATATATTTTTTGTATAAATACGAATGCGGGGAGAGGATGTTATTGTTATAGCACATAAAACAACCCCCTCCTACCTTCGGTTAGCAAAAAATACAGAATAAACTTCGTACTCGTCAAACTTCGAACAGAAAAACGATAGAAATAAGTATAGAACTCGTTGATCTATTCGCATGATTATATTCATCGAATCACCGTCAGTCAACATTATGATGATAAACGTGCAGGAATGAAAATTGTAAGCGTTAATGAGCTTCACGTAATATTTCACGGGATGTATAATAATTATGATTAAATATTATATGTGCACTGCTGCAGTGGAGTCGTATTTCACATCGAATATTCGTCTCGAGCGGATCGTTTCGTCGCACAACTGTGCATTTCAACCGTCCGAGTAGAAATTAAAATTGTTTTCTTCACCACCAAACGCCGACGACGTCTGAATGGAACAGATACGTCTTGCGTAATATAATATAGTACAGTGGCCGGCGTACAATAAAATATTGCGTGTTATACACGTTATTAGTTATTACTAATAACCTAACAACGAACGATACGGCCGTGGTGGAGGTGAATAGCAGTCGCGCGGTAAGCATATGTGTGTACACATATTATACATATATTCTGCAGCGATCGGACCGTATTAAATCACAGACGACGACCGTCTCCCCGCGGTTGATTAGACAGGCGCCATCGGACCCCACCGTTTTGCCAATTAACGATTTTTATTGGACTTAAACGGTGGCGTGCACGTGGTAATCACCGCGTCGTGGTTGCCCGGCGTCCGTGATCGTATTATACAATATTTATTACAACGTCACAGCAGTTTCAAGTTGTCCGACGACAAACGGATTCCACTTCACGGGTTTCAAATAATTATATATCAATATATCATATCACGTATCGTACGTATAATAATTATATCTAATATTATTGACCCAATCGTACGCAAAGTTTCCGTTAGGTTAGGTTATGGTAATGGTTATGGTAATGGGAGGGGTTGGGGAGAGAGAACTTTTAGAGGTACGAAAAATACGTCGTAACTTATAGCGCTCGTACTGATGTGTCAAACTCTGACGATCATACGCGCACAGCATATCACATAGTTATAATGTATTTATGACGTAGGTACATAATATTTATTAAGCACCCAATACATACGAGGAGTAACAGAACGACCTGTGGACAAATTAAATGACTTTTGGTCTAATCAATATTACAATTGTGTGTTTAATGTATAGTTTACATAGACGATTGTGCTACAAGTACAACATCAATTTTTTATTTTTATTTTCTAATACAGAAGTTAAATTGTAGGTACCTATTAAAACAAGTTATTATTTAAATCGAGTATCTTATTTTTTATAATTTTTTCAAATATCAATACTTTTTTTAGATTAAATTTATGTGAAGTGTACTTATTCCTAATAACTTTGCTTATTATTTTGGAAATTTTCAGATATAAGTAAAAATTCTTAATCTATCTTTACTATATCCATATAGGTAACTTTCATTATGTTTTTCATACGTTTAAATTGTATCAATATTTTAATTTTTACTGTATGGTATTTCTGTTACATCTTGTACCCATATGACTAAACCCTGACGTTATATATTTATGAATACAATTATCTTATCTCAATATATAGAGCACGAGGGTCAAGAATAGTGGTCACCAACTAATTTTTAGAAGGAGGTATAGTAAAAGCACAGATGTGGATATAATGCGTCGAGATCAATCCCGATAATTCACAAGTGTTTCGCATTTTACAACAGTTCTTAAATTCTGAGCTGTACGCATATATATTTGAAGGTTTAAATATCGATCATTAACTATGCTTTGATAGTTTGCTGTAACTATAGGACAAAAATAAAATGTGGTTAAATCTAAACAAAATAATATGCAATATGCAATAATAATTAGTTATGTAGCTGTATAAATAGTAGGTAATTGTTGAGCTTTAATAAAATTACTGAAAGCTAAAACAAAAAAAAATTATTTTCATACTTTGATTTTGCCGAGTATTTGCTTGTATGACTACCTATTAACTATAAAAATCTATAAATCGTACACAATTTTAATGTTATGTAAAAAAAACTCGAAAATCGAAAAAAAACTTTAACGGTTACACAACTTGTTTCGATGGTAATAAATTATAATATATGACATTATATCGTATCGCGTGTACCTACTACGACGAATCGTATACAGACCTAATAAATAAAAATATAATAACATAATATAACTGCAGCACTCGGAGCGTACGATTATCACAATAATAATAATAATAATATAATATACATACGGTGACTACATCAGACATCCTGCAGTGGCGATTACGACGTCGTCGCTTACAAGGACCTCCTGGTTTCGCGGGGCTCGCGTGCGGTCTCCCGCATTGTTCGACAATATAACATGACATCCGCGAGCAGTAGATTTCGCCGGTGCATTATACCTATATATTATTGTCACATCGCGTATTGTACCTACTGCATATTAATTCGATCCATAAATTGTTATTATAATATTATAACCGTGCCCTATATTTTTTTGTTTTCTTTTTTAATCGCAGACACACAGCGAACACGATGCGGAGAGAATTTTCGCCGTACACTTTTTGCTAGTGCACAATAATACATACTTACTACCTATATAGATACATTATAGATTATATTATTATTAAACATATAGGTACTCATACTTACATAATATATATGTATCACTATATGAACGGGCCGGGAAAAGTGCAATGAGACAATCCTGAAAAAATGTTGTCATGCACAATATGGTAGTCGAATTGACAGTTTCACTTTTCCCATTCCATTATGCTTTCAACATAATCGCTATACACCCCAAAGAAAAAATTGTATATGATGACTTTTGAGTTTTGATAACCGTTAATATGCCACATTTTCACATATAGGTATATCGTATATATAGGTCAATCGATATCGACGTCTTGTTCACATTCATTATAGTAAGGTAAAAAACATGGATTAGCTATTCTAAATCAAATAACAAAAGCATCGAAGAACCTCTTCACAAAAGCACTTACTCTATTATATAGTCGCCCACATTTACAGTTCTTTGCACAAATAGAAACTACTGTGGAACGGAATAAAACGCATGACCGAATTTAACGACCATCTAAAAAAATCACAAATATGAACATGGTCTTATCCAAAACTTGTGCAAATAGGCAACTAAAAGTTGTTGAGTCATCGTGAACAACGGTAAACCAAATATGGAAGCGATAGAATCGTGGTACAAGTAGAGAAAAATTATAACATCAATAAATAATAAATAGGTGCACACCAATTTCAATAATTCGGTCAACATTTTCCTATATCACATGTTTGCTATAGTTTGTATTATATATATATATATTATCCTCTTGTATATATTTGGGTGTTTTTAGAGCTGTATGTTTATACGACTTCATCAATTTTAAATACAAACACGCTCTGTGTAGTAAAATCGTTCACGCACTCATTTCGGCAGTGGCGTAGCTAGACACTTTTTTCTGGGTAGGCCCGATATTTTGATGTGAAGATTGCCAATGAATATTTTTATAAAATAAAAAAGTATCAGAATACCGTATATTATACATTTATTATAATCATATTACATGGATTTGTTTTATGTTTATAAACTAATAGTACACAATTAAATTAATAAAAAGATATAGCTTTATCTATGATGACACTAATAAGTAATAATCATTTGATAGAACGTAAAAAAAAAAAAAGAAAGAACGTAGTTTTTCTTTGTACAAACATATCTTAAGTAATATAATATATAATTGTAAAGAACCTAATTATTTGGAAATCTCTTTGAATATCAATTTTAACACAAAATGATAACGTTGATAATTTCTTTTGTACGAGGTAATTTTATTACATTTAAGGAATTTATTTTTTGTTGTATGGCTTTTGCAGTTTCATAGGTACTGGAATTTATTTTTTTCGTTCACGTATTTTTTTGGTACAATATGATTGACGTTAGAAACTTGCAATAAAGGTGCGATTACCACAAGCTACATAAATTAATTTTACACTAGGGTGTTGATGCGTTTGATAGTAATACTATTTCAATTAAAAAACAATTGGATAAATAGCATAACAAACAAAGTTTATTTGTATAAATCAACTGTATTTCTGTATGAACCAAACAACAACAACAAGGTTGCGGTAACCTTAAACGGCGCAGCAAAACATGCGCCGGACGAATTTCTTCGTCCGGCTCCACATCGACCGGCGCCGTTTAGGATTTTTGGGGTTAATGGCCAACTTTTGCTCTTCGTCGTCACTACATTCTGTTTCCCGTTCCGGGTGGTCCACCAGTCCAAAAGTCACATGTATATTTGGCGCTGATGACCATCGACTCCGCGCTGAACGGCCGCCAAATTCGTTTGTCTCCCGGACTTGGGGCGACGTTGCTCGGAGTTCCGGCGCCGGCTGCACGGACGTGTCAATTCCGTTCTGCGAATCCATCGATTCCGTTGCACCGTTATCCTGCAGCGACGCGTTGTGTCCTGCGCACTTTGCAAAGGACATCTCGCGGTCCGGTGGACTGGATGGGGGTCCTTTCTGCTCCAGCACGTCGGACACCTCACGAGGCACGCATGGTGGCTCGGCCGTGGCGGACAACCACCGATAGATTTCGGTGTCTCCAGAGGCTGGTTGATGGAAAATCGTGGCCACGTTCGGCGTAGACTCGTGTTTTTTCAACGTCGGCCATGTTCCGACGCGTGCCGAAAATTTCGTCGGAATGTGAAACTTTGCTGATCTCAGCTCTTCAAATATATTTTTCATATTTTCACCTTCGGTCAACTGCAGTACAACTTGTTTGTCGTTAGACGCCATCATAGATATATATATATATACGCTTAAGCGCGATAACAATTTAACAATTAATCCTGGTTATGTATAGAACACAATACTCGCGTAGATGCTTCAAGGTAGCTTAGCGAGTGAGTTGTGATCGATACGTCAAAATAATCTTCGAGTAACAAAAATAATTTATACTAGTCAAACCTATCGCAACGATGTCTTGTTGATTTTGTATTGGCCAGACAAATATTAGGAACTCTATTAAATACTATTATATATGCATTAATTTCAAATTAAAAAAAACAAAATCAAACGTTTTGATTATACGACCAAGACTAAAAATATCTAATTGATGATTTACTTGAATTGACATATTATCATACCTAATTATAATCTGTGAAAATGTGAACTAAATAATTATCTCAGATAATGTATTATATGTTTATCTGTGGATTTACCTTATGGCTTATATAGACTATTAAATATAAACAAAGTGTATTTATGATTAATAAATACTACTTGCCAATACAATATTGTGAAATCGGTAATAATAATATAGATTAAAATTAATATACAATTTTAAAAAAAAAAAACCCATATTTGCTAACCATACAAAAAGCGCGTAAGGAGATGTCGCTCTGTTGTCGAATAGGTCACAAATGCCAAATGGGTCACTGCAATGAATGCTGTTGAATTTGAATTCAATGATATACAATCACTGTATAATATGAAAAACTATTCTGAGCATGGTCAGTCAGTCTATGTTATTATTATGATTTCAGTAATTTATTTTACTTTTAGGAATTAGTACTACAGTAGGTTAACTTAATTTTTGCTAAAAACAATTATTACATATTTCGTAAGGTTAATCATGCCTATGAATTTTTAATATTTTTCAACTGCTATTGTAACAAGAAACCGAGTTGAATATCCCATGTTGTAAAAATTTCAAAACGAAATGATTTCGGCAAGTTTTCAGTGGTTTATACAATTATACACAACAACCGCTGTTAATAGTAGTAATATTAGCTATGATCAAGATCAGACCAGCACTGATGTTTTAATTACGCATCACCACGTTAAATAATATCCACATTTATACATTGTATAATATACGTGGTAGGTGAATCCACTGCGGTTACTGGTTACAGGGTATGGTTACATATAATATGTTTGATATTATAATATTAAAATATGATATAGTACACTATGACTTGCCGCAAAATCGAAGTCTGCTGGTTTGCATTATAACACAGTGTTGTAATATACACATCATAACGACTGCGTATATACATATATTATCTAAGGGCGCGTGCTGCATGCGCTTCGCGACCGATAACAGCGCTCTCGGGGACAACGAGACCCACCCGCGCCTCGGACGACGTAGTCCGCAATTATCATAATGGCATATAATATATTACATATATATACATATATTATATTAAAATATTATAATGTTATTAATTCGTTACTGCTCCGAAAAGATAAAGAACGAGCGGGGTGCCTCGGCGTCCGTCTGTCTGCGCAAAGCTCGCTAGCGTTGTTGTCCCGGCGGCGGCGGTCCAAAAATGAACGATGACAACGAAGAGATAGTTGCGGTCACAGTAACCATACCCATAACTATACCATATACCTACCTATGTGCAGTGCGGCCGTGATGCTACCACGGTTATTACAGTATTATTACTATCGCTATCGGGAGGAGTGGAGATATTTTTTGATTTTCGAAGGGCCCGTCGATTGCGGCACTCTGGCGCTTGTCTCGTTACTGTTAAGACCTAACCAAACAGCGATTTCGCTTTTCAGAGGGAGAGGGGAGCCGCGTGGCCTTATGATTTTTTTAAAACCCACACATTTTATGTAAGCTGAATTCATTTTTCAAATAACCTTATTAAATTTGATGAGATAAAAAAAGCCTTGTGAATATTTTTGTGTGAGCGGCAAATTGACGGACGGGGACTGCGTGTCACGATTTTCCAGGAATGTTCAATCGTGGTAAATTAAAATTTTTTCGAGCAGAGTATTGCCTGTCAAACGGCATCGTGATGTTGTTGCCGCTTGGGACGAAAATAAAACAGTTGCACAACGATCAACTAACAATTTATCAACCAAATATCCTACAAATATTATAATATTCTACCATAAAAACGAATTGTTTGTTTACTAACAATATCGAGAAAAGCGTAGGTAATAGTCTGTAGGTATGTGATGTGCTAGGCGATCGTATTTCACTCTTATTATCGTGTCTCTCGTTCGATCTACTCGGGGCCGATAATTCCCATATCGGTTATATAACCATTAACCGTTCGAAGAAGATAAAAAATGATTTTGAAACGTTTTTCGGGCGAATAGAGTTCGTGAGAACACGACGTATGCACGTCGTTACGAGCCAGCAGCAGATGACCGACCGTCTCCCCTGTTGTGCTGTGCACGCGATAAGGTCAAACAGCTCTGCAACAATCGTCTGTGGAGATACAGACGGTTTAACGAGGACAGATTTTTGTATACATATTATAAAATGTGTTTAATGCACAAAACACGCGTTAATATCGTTCAGCTGTTCTCGTCGCCGCCGTTCGAACGGGGCGGAAATTAAACGTAACATTCACATAGTTAAAATATTATATTTTTTTTTTTATTAGGCAGTTATTATATTTTTGTTTCACGTTTATTATAATACCACCACCGTCGCCCGTAAGACCCACAATCTAGTACTATATTATGCTAAGTACAGGATATCTCATCGTGTGTGACTTCCTATATAGGTATATTATGTATATATATCCGGCAGTTCAGCAGTACCTATTGGCTATGACGTAGTATAATAATATTAATAATATTATACTCCTCTACGGCCTTACAGCTCTTGTTTGAACTTTGAAACTTACCAAACTATTTGGACTACCAACGGAGACTAGTTTAAATTCTACATATAAGTAACTATATTAGTAACTCATGTTACTCATGAATAAGTTATAAGAATATCGTCTAAAATCGTGCCTATTTGAAAAATATTAGTAAGAAAAATGTCTCTTCTTGTAGTGTAATATAATATACTGTGTAATTCAATATAAGATAAAACGGTTATTGTAATTTATTAACAATAATATGACATAGTACAGTATTACCTGCACACAATTTATCATCACTTTATCAGAAACAAATTAATCATAAATTATTATAAAAGTAAATAGTATAAATATTAGTACATTTTAAAACATTTTTACTCATATAATTACTTAAACACCTATTTTTTTTTTACTTTAGAATATTAATGAAAAATTAAAATTAAATTGCAAAAGTTTTATTCTCGCTGCAAGATTTGCAATTACTTATTTGTTTTAATGTTTGAAGTTTCTTTCTTTTCTTTTCTTTGTTCTCAATATTAAAAAGTTATTAAAATGAATTCCTGGTACCTATCCAGATCTAACTGTCGATTGTCGATTATTTTATTATTTAGTTTAAAATTTTAGTGTTGTACTAGGTATTTGGCTATTATCTAATATCAGAATTTATCTCAACGAGTACTATATTTTAGTGTATCTTAAAACCGAACAATTTTTCCAATTCGTCTTTTCAAATGTTGTGGCCCGTGACATTTTCCCACCCTTTTCAGCCGGTTGTTCCTTCGGCACTGTATTCACGAATATAAAACGTGGGTCCATAAATATTAATAGTACAAAGAGGTACTATATATACTCGTATTATGGTTTGATAGTGTCGCACATATTTTTTACGATTTTAATTATTATAATTATTGTTATTTGTACACGTACGGCGTTAATCGACTACGACTTAATTCTACAGGAGGTACACGCGTGTGTTGTAAAAGTACCCACTGACTACGTATAATATTATAAATATCATGTTAAGTCACGACGTACACACTAATGTGCGGTACACAATATTATTGTATATAGAGTCATAGACCGCGTAGGTATATGGCGTGTGCGGCGCTCGAGATCACGAAAAACGAATCAATTGAGTGCAGTGCGTAATAATATAATAATAATAACCACTCGTATTTGGACGGGCGACTGGACACCATATGTATGTATAGATGAAGAACAATGTAGTGCATAAGGTCCTATACACACAGAACCATAGATGTACCACTTACCAGTTCAGACATTACACGTCGGGACCGATCAACAGACGAGTACGCACTTATTATATTATGTTTTTAATAATATATAATATATCATTGCTATATCAAATTATATAATAATATAACATTTTCGTGTTATAATGCGATTACGATTGCAGCAAAACCTATATACACGCTTCACGGTGCACGCGTTTTTTTATACTTATTTTTTTTTGGCCGCGCACGATTTTCGTTTTTTCTATTATTATATTATTTTTCTGTTCTCTCTCCGAGTGATGATAGCAAAGCACGTTATACGATAGGTACCTATAATAATATTATTATAATGCATGTACGACTTCCGCGCACGTCCCGTCGAGTGTCGTTGAACAGCGTGATAGTACCTCACGCCCAAGTCTAGCCGATCTATGTATTTTCCTGCACGTCTTGTTGACCTGAAAAATAAAAACTACAAATCGATTCGCGTCGCGTATAATATTATTTTCAATACATAATATTGCATACTATATTTTGTTTACGTACGCCGCGAACGCGTAACGATTTGTTTAATTTACATAATATATATATATATATGTATAAGTATAGATAATCTACATTATATATTCTGCAGCGGTATAATAACATGATATTAGTGTTTTTGCAATATAACTGGGGACCTTATATTAGGTACACCTAATACAATATTATGCGATGTGTCACTTTTTAGCATTCAAGTTAGGAATTTGTATTTTGTTATAAAAAGCAAATCAGTTTTTTAAATGTTTTTTGATGAGTTAGCCTTCAATAAAATTTAAATGATTGTATTTTTTCTTGACTATTCAACACCCGTATTAACCAATATTAACCCGTATAATAACGGTTATGGTTATTTAAACCCGAACGTTTGTTTAAATTTTTATTTCGTGGTTTGAACACCCGAAACCCGAAACCCGAAACCCGAATAAATAATTCGGGTGCCCTGACTATATTGCAGTCGACCTTGGTTAAATCAAAGTTGAAAGTACCGAACAAAAAGTTCGTGTTATCTAAGAATTCGAATTATCCTAGGATAACACAATAGTAGGACATTTTAGGGACCGGAAAAAGTTCGAGGTCTCGAAGATTTCGAGTTAATCAAGATCGACTGCTTAATGTTTCAATGAATGTTTTAAGGCATGACTCGACGATTAGTAATATGTAGCTTCTGTATTGATGTATAATTACTATAATGTATATAGATACCTATTGCAAGTTCATTGTACCCTCAAAGAATACAATATTTAAACGAAAAGAATTTTCCGAATCGTATATTAATTAATAAGCGACAATATAATTATTATAGTGTGAGTTTATACAGGACGAAGTGAGGGTAAAATAATTCAATTTGGTAATATTTCGATATATAACGCTATAGTGTAAAAAAACATTTTCTTCATAATTTTAATTTTGCTTGTTGCGCTTATATTTTGTACGAACGAAACTTTGGCCTGTACGCCAGTTTCAGACGTGAGCCTATTGGACTAGTGGATCGATGTTTTGATGAATAATTTTTAGTATAAAAATATCTATTGTTTGTCACATTTGTCGGTTATAATGATCGTCATTGTCGCCAACCTTTAGCTATGCTACTTTGTTAAGTACAATACATACGTTCTTACACTGATATCACAGTGAGCCATGAAAAATAATTTATTTTACACTGCACATATGGCATCTACTAAACATCTAGGCTGCAGGCTACCAGAATTCTTTGGAAAGCTTTCATATTTGTATGAATCGAGTACTTATTTCGTTTACAAGTTTCAGCTTTTCGCTCAGAGATGCGACACGGCTGCTGCAGAGGCTGTACGTCGAATTATTATGATTTTTTCGTCGTTTCTTCTCTCTCTCTCTCTCTCCCTCTCTCTCTCTCTCGTTCTTTCCCCCTCTCTTGTCCCACTACCACTAACCTAACCAACAACACCAATCCACAGTCACACCATCATATAATTACTATTATTGCTTTGGGGCGTCTGCGAGAAAGACTAATGAGTTTTTAACGATAACTTAATTGACGCCTTACAGAATCGTATGTGTTGTGTCTTCTTGTTCGCGGTTCAGAAAAGATACAACGCGATTACTCGATGCGTGAAGTGAAAGGGAAACTATGTTTAAAAAATAATGAAAAAAAATTGTATTCATACTACCTATATGTGTATTGTAACAAAATGCGCTCTTAAGCTTATAAAAGCCGCCGCCGCAGAAGATCGGTCGTCGTCGTTTAACGAGCCTGCACTGTGACGTACGCCAAAACGTCGAAATAATATACATTATACCTAACCCGCGGTCCAGTTCATCTTAGCACTCGGCATGTACGCAGTTACGGTTTAAAAAAAAAACATTGGTTCGAAAACTATTATATTATATCGAAAACAATTTCATGGTCACATTTTTTAAATGCCAAACGATGAACTGCGGAACTGGCTTTACATAAATGCAGTAGGTACAGTAATTATACTATTTCATCGTGGCCGAATGTCTAAAATCCTTTTTTTTAGGATTTTCACTTTCCAGAAAATCGAAAAACTTTTCATTACAAATCATTAAAAAAGGTACTTACCTATAATAATATGTAACTTATTGAAGAAAAAACTAGACTAAAAGATGCCGGTATAAGGGCACCTTCCGCGGTACATACATCGACAACAAGCCACGAATAAATAATAATTATGCAATATTAAGCCACTCGACGCAGAAACGTATAATATTTATGTGTGTAATATAGCAATACTACAAGTTTTACGCTTGTTAATACACGTGGAGTGACTTTTCCACGCGATTTCAAGTCCGCGGAGATTGATTGACGATCGTTTTGCGAGAAAAAGGTTCGACCCGGAAGAGATTAACTAGCGCCGAGCAATAAAATATGTGTACAGAACGATTTCCGCGTCGAGATTTGCCGTAATAGCAACAGTCGAGAACAACGAACGAGGAAAATTCAAGATCTCTGTACTGCGCCATCACGTTTTCCGCACGTTTTCAGGTGATTTATACCGTCGGAAACGACCATTTCCGCCCACCACTCGGATTTATGGCGAAAGAGATATGCGAGGCGCGAATAATAGGTACCTACGACTTTGCATTGCGAACACTCTAGGCCAATTCCTAAGTCGATTGATCGGTTTTCGATCGCGATCGATGTGCATAATATAATATATTATAACGGATGTTTATACATGTGTGCCCATATATTATGCGGGTTGGTGATCCATGGCATGCAAGAGGTTAGGCGTGCGGCGTAGGTTTACTTCCAACTCAATTTCTGTGTTTTTAAGAAAAAAATATTTCAAATTATTTTTCTTGTCTATATATAGGTACAGTAATATCTTTTAGGTTTTTAATTTTAAGATACACAATAAGACGTACCCAAATGTAATGATAAGCACGCAAAACGGTTTATTAGACAAATGGAGTGAAATCGTGGCAAGCGGCGGCGGCGGTTCCCTCCATAAGTCGTGGTCTATTATTCAGCTCGACTGTTTCAATTAGTAATGCTTGTTAACTTATAAGAATATAATAACTGCATTAAACTTCGAAAACTTACTCTGAAATTCAGAGTGGCATGCCCAAGTTGAATGGATCGGGTTCATCAGCATTATTTATTTCATAATCAATACACTAATTATAACGTTCACTGTCCCGGTACGACTTCAGAATTTACTCGTTTTATTGCTACCAAACCGTACAGTTAAGGTGGTCAAATTAACCGAAATGATATTGTGACTGGGTATATGGTACATTGTGTTTCCTTTGTCGTATCGTCTTTGTTTCCAACTATTATTATAGTAATATCTGGCTCTGTTGATTCCGTTCTTAGACTTTTGGATGTACACTGGAAAACAAAATATATTATGCAAACGACCCAGTGTAAATACAATGTAAGTATAATAATAGGTACAATACCAATAACGACGACGTGCGACTATACCACAACAATAATAATAAAATACACATACACACACACACACACACACACACACACACACACACACACACACACACACACACACACACACACACACACA
>NW_019101546.1:260139-410900 GCF_001856785.1 Myzus persicae | reverse complement strand
CACACACACACACACACACACACACACACACACACACACACACACACACACACACACACACACTATAACACATACCGACGTCGAGAAGATCTTATCACGAAAATCTGTGCCATGACACGTATAGGACAACGTACGTACCTACCTACCATAGTTGGTGCTACGGGACGGAGGTGACGAGCACATTGTAATATTCTCGAGATGATTTGCATATACCAACCAGATGGGGCCTAGAAAAACGCCAATATACCTATTATTCGATCCGAGACGTGAGACTTTATTATTACGTTTCTCACTCATGTCAATAAATTAAATATTAAATTAAATAGTAGATGGATTGTTATCATAACACGGGTATACTCTATAATAAAGAGTCTGTATTACAGCTACTGCATTCGCGGAGATGACGGCGGTACTATGGAAATGACGTGCGTGGTATCTTAAAAAACGTACGCGATCGAGTAGAAGGGGAAAACGGCTCAGCGTGGAGAGAAGAGGTTCAGAAAAATAATAATAGCGACTGAGAGGATTTTTACGGCGAAAACAAAAATAATTCGAATAAGCCCTCCCCCCTCACGGCGATAAGCCTACTACGGAATCATTTTTTTTTTCACTCGACGTCGTCGAGGGGATTTCGTCAAACCGCATATTTACCGACAGTGGTTAATTCTGTGTTTATCAGAGGGAATTATCGATAGTAATTGCAGGTTAATACGCCACGTCGCGTCAAGATTCAAGCAAGCATATACATACAATGCGTACATATATATTTTATATACATACATTTTATCCGAGGTATTGTAGGGAGAAATCTCCCCTATATTGCCATATTTTTTAGCGCCCCAGAGTGGCGAGGGCATAGAATGAAAAGAACAATATTTTTTCTGCAAGTTAACTCAATATAATATAGAGATTTTTATCGACCGTAAGCCACAGCGCAGGACCCCGCATATATTATCACGCCATCGTACTTAATTCTAAACACACATCAATAGACAGTAAAACACACAACATACGTTCAAAATTTCGACTATAGTCATGAAGTGCGTTATATATTTTGTGATTTTTAGTTTAGGTATTTTTTAACTTATTTCAAACGGCTACACACAATATCGCTGTTTTCATGGGTATGAAACTCATTCAATTTTGAATACCGACCAATATTATTTTTCAAATGCATTTGAAAAGTTAAAAAGTTGGCCAAAGATTTACCGCGGTAAACTCGAATACTTGATGACGATGAGATTCACGCCGTGGATTTAGACGATTAATGATTGTTATTCTATATTGGTCGCTACAGGTCATGTTCACACCCATTTTTTTCTTTAATAATACAGTTCTTCAAAATCTGGTCTTTTGAATTTTTAAATTTATTATTTACTTCCATAAGGACCATATTTCAAACTATTGAGATTTATTGTACTACTTAAGGATTGTCCTGTGAATATACAGACGTCTGTTTTCAAATGAGAATACGCCTTTTCTACTGTAAATTTATAAATTAGAGAATACATTTTCTGAAAATTATGACGTATCGAAATCAAACTTTGAACGTGATGCAGTTTATGAGTTATTTAACTTTATCTACTAAGAATAATAGGTCGATAATGGAATTGAAAAATTAAGGAGCTATGGTGATTTAATAATGTAATATTACTATATCAACATAATATTTTTAAATATAATTAAATACTATATTCAAAAATCCAAAACTACATCTATCTTATATATTTTTTTAAACCATTCTTACAGATTATTATATTTAGCATCATAAACATTTTTTATAACTGAGAAACTACTCGTTTAAATTTAAAGAAAATATTCACTAATTAATTTACAGTAAAATTTGGGGGGTTGTCGTAAATGTGTATTGCCACAGAACATTCTTTAAGTAGAAGGTACACAAAATCTTATGAATTTGAAAATATGGTAATTAAGGATTAGTTAATTATTCTTTTAAGTACATGGGTACCTATTTAAAAATTAAAAAAATCAGAATTTGAATAAATTCATTATAAAACAAAAAAAATGGGGGTGAGCATGGTAGGTAAATCACCTTATTATAGTATATGATTATTATATAATGGTCCTGCAGATTTCCATCAGTGCTGAGGTCGGCCAGCTTTCCACAAAATACATGCCTAAACACTGAAATAGTGTGCTATTAAGTAATATTTAGCGCAAGAATCCACGGGGACGAGATAATAATATGTCGTAAAACAGTATAATGTCTAGTAATATTATAATGTCATTGTGAACATAGGAATAACGAAAACGATGATGACCACCGACATTTTAATAGTAATAATCGGGTTGTGCGCTTAAATCTTCGAAAAACCTTTCGTGCAACGCGAGAGGATATACGTTTTAAATTGCAACTAAAATTAAGAACAACGAGCGTAACACGATCGAATTAACCCCATTTTTACTGCCATGTTATTATGTACTTATCAATTATAATAATATAGTTTTAATAATACAGCAACTATATTTAGTTTAAAACGCTTGATTTTATATTGTTACCATTATACCAAGCCGCCTGTTGTACAACTACACAGGTATATACACTGAATCACGCGAAAAAAAACTAATGCACGTTGTATAAAAAACATAGTACTTAAGTCTTAAAAAATATTTTAGAACGTTTGCAGTGGTGATGCAACGAAACGAAAATATGATAATAAAAATCACTAACCCCCGATCTCGTCGATGGCTTATTGTATTTGACTGCGTGCACAACAATAATTACGTACGCTTTAACCTATATATTATATATACGTACGCAAGGAATATATTTGTTAAAATATGTTTATTAACATATCGCAAGCAACAACCGAAATCGACATCAGCGATATACCCAAGCGTTTAACTTAATAAATAAACTTAATAAATAACGAGTTACTTTTAATCAAATCTAAGTTACGTTAATTTATAGATAATTAAATAATAAATAACAAAGGTAATACAATTACTATTGATGATAAATATTGCATAAACATTTACTTTTTATTATTTTAAACCATATAAATTCGGCTATTCAAACAATATTAAAAAATAGCTTAAGTTAATAGGTTAATTGCAAGTTTTCATATTACTTTTAATTTGACTGCGTTTAAAAAAAGCAAAACGTACGATAACTAGTAACTTTAAACTTTTCAAAATATTTTCTTACAGCTTAAACTAACTCAATTAAAAATGGTCATTAACTTGCCCAGGCTATGCATTGTTTGAAGTATTCGAATAATATACGGTGTGGTTTGTCTCGTACATTTTATAACAATATGAAGTTGCATATTATATTTTATAATATTTCCGATTTTGCAATACGATTGCAGTGGTGTATACTATTACGATTGTTTGCACAGATGTAAATTTAACGTTTGGGGTATATATATTTATCAATTTTACTCTCACGTGTATAACGAAAACATACCCCTAAGGGGCCGGTTTAGCGCCGTGAAGATAACGGGGTGGGAAAAGCCAAAAAGGATGTAAATCATAACTGTCCGAGTGTTTCGAGTATTTAGCGTCCCGAAGGGTTGCAGCAGGAAACCTTTTCGGGGGACGGTGAAATTATATACGTTTTGGAGTACATGGGATTTCGAGTGTTTTACCGCAGCGCGCGCGTGGGGACCGGAAGCACACCGTTTTCGTTGTAGACACTTGTCACGGGATTTTATTATATTTTTATTTTTATTTTTTTTAACTCGAGAAAATACCTTTTACGCTGCCCTTATTCGTTATGCGAGTGAATGTATATTTTATGTACACACATTTTGAAAATACATTTAAAAAGATACTATTTTTCCCAGTTAACACCATCAACTATTTAAAGACATTATTATTACTTATTAGAATTAAGCCCGGCAGTGGTTTGGAACCATAAAACATTTGTTCTGGGACCTAGGAGTAAAGGCAATATTATAGCTTTGATCGTTTTGATTTACTATATTATTTTTTTTTTTCTAAGAACCACACCTACACCGGTACCGAAAAAACCCTTATTATTATAAGGTTCTAATACCAAATTTAAAAATCGCACAGACCAATTTATTTTTTAAACGCATACCTATTTAATGGAAAATAGGTCGTAAATAGTTTTCTCGCAATTCACATAAACCGTATTGAGTGTTAATATAGCAATAAAAATTGATAAAAAAAAATAATAAACAATAAACAATGCACATATTAATATTTGGCACTCGTAAAGTATAGAATCGTAAACGGCTATAACATGAAATATATAACATTTATTTATTTATTTATTTATAAATTTAATATGTTGAAAACAAAATTGATTACACTTACAATTTGTGTGTACACGTTATACACCAACTGTAAATTAGATGAACATATTATAATAATATCTAACCTGACCTTGTTACATCAAATCATTACTTATAAGTTATAAGCGGTGTATATGTTTTGATCCAGTATAAGTTATGATTTTTTTTTTTAATTTGAAAATATTTCAAGTTTAAAATACCCCTGCTTGTACGTCGTGATATATATTATTATTATTATTATTCATCACACTCGATTGGCGAACCTTGGAGCTGCCAAAATACATAGCAAGGTAATGGCATGGGAAGCACACGAGTTGCGTCCCAAAAATTCCATGACTCAATTCGTGCATTTTAATTAGGGATTCCTAAACAACTAACAGTTAAATAAATAATAAATAAATGACGATTATTAGTATAATCACAGGCCAATCAAAAATGTGTTTATCAAATGTAATACAAAAGTAAATAAACGTTGAATCACTTACATCTAATTAAAATCAACATATTCCATAATATAATAAAATAAATAAATAATTATAGTAAAAATTAAATCAATGAAAATGTCACTCAAAAATTACGTTTATACTTATAAGATAACGTTTCTAAAATATCTAACCTTGTTATATTATTTTCATTTACAGATGTAGTGCCTATAGGTAAAATAAAGAACTTGTTTTTATTGTAAATGACGAACAAAATATGACGAACTTGCTTATTACTGCTCATCAATAATATTTTTTATGGAATCGAATCCATCATCAAAATTTATAATATTAGGTGCCTACGTAATATAATATATCGAAACATTATATTAGAGTACAGGCTAATATTAAGGGACCTAGGAGAACCCCAGAAAAATAAATGAAAATCCTACCACCTAACCAATATAGTGGTACGCAACTCGTGTGTACCTTTTTTGCGGGACGCAACTATAAGGTGTCCCGGTGGCACGTCCTGCCGCCCTATATATATTCTATACCGAGGTATAATATGCGAGACGTGCAGGGGCTACTGTGGGATAAAACATAATATATTATATCGGTTAAAAACCTCTCCTAAATATATGTATACACACACACACGTCCTGATCCCTGTAATACTCGACCGTATACGCATGTATAAGATATTTTACTATATATATATATAATATTATAATGTGCATATACACACACGCCGGCTCGTTGTACACATTATACAAAAGAAACCGTGGTCGTCGTCGTCGTCGTCGTCCTTGCTGCAGGACCCGTGCAGGAGAGGTCTTCCTCTTGACCCCTCGGCGTGCGTGTGTTTGCAGCGGTGTACGACGTGCGCATAAGTTATGCGAGACGCGGTGCCGCCCGGTGACCAGTGGATTTATGGAAATAACCCCAAGGCCGCACATTTCCTCCAGCTACGCGTACATAGTCCCTTCTATGTATGTATATACATACGAGCCACACTATTTATCATATCGCGTTAGTGTACATATACATAGGTCCCTCTCTGAGTATAATATGTTCATGATATCACTCGCATACCGCCCAGCGCCTATTATATTATTATTATTATTATTATACGTACGACGTGTATTTTATTCGGGAAACGTCGTCGTCGTCGTCGTCGTCGTCGTCGTGCAAAGGGTCGGTGGCGGTCATCATCCCCATACGATCGCCCAACGATTGTTTATACGTACCTATATATATATAATATAAATAGGGAGGGCACCTGCGCGACGTGACTTTGCAGCTTTATATATACAACCCCCTGCGGCCCCGCTCCTCGACCCGAGCCGTTGTTTCGCCGCGAAAGGCCAAAAGGAGGTGCGTGTGTACTTTGGTATAATATCGCGGCGAGTTATTGAAATCGCGGTACCGCCAAGGGATGACCGCCGAACTTTGTACCTATACAATATAATATATTATATAACACGAACACGAAGCGTCATATCTCCAGGATAATTATTATCCCCTGGTATTGTCCTTCGACGCGCCCGCCATAAGTACATGCGCTGCAATAGCACCTCCAATAACGGTGACAAGAACTGCATTATTCGTTCGCGGGATCAATCTACACGATATTATAATATTATTACGAACGTTGATTTATTTAAGATGTTCTAATAAGCGTATATTATTCTGTATACAGTCGTCTGTGTATGAACTAGAAACACCAGTATACCGTGTTTAGTAGGTACCCCACATATTGTGTTTGATTAAAACCGATTATTATTGAACGACTTTATCTTTGTGTGATACATTGTACGAGTATACCAATAAAACTCAACGTTTGTATCTTTATTGCGCAAGTTCATAGAAAACACAGGTCGAAAAATCAAGGAGTAAAATATTAAGGAATCTGGTTTACATTAAATGGCAGATATAACGGTTATTTTAATATAACCACCTATAGTGTAAATATAGACAATATCGATGTGACAAACTTAGATACAAGTAGCTAGGTACATTTACTGTAAAATATAATATTTTCTATAGCTGCTTCAACATATTTCAGTTTAGAATAGGGTTGTATATTGTACATCTTAATCTAATACGGGTTTTAAACATAAATACCTTGATGGCTCACATTAAACAACTTTAATAAATTACTAAATTTTAAAGTAATACTTATTTTTTATTTTATTTAATTCTAATTTGAAAATTTAACTATAGCTGATGCAATTGAAAAAATGTACCAAGCTCTAACTTCCAATAAGGAGACAATAAAAAAATAAAAATTTTATTTTGCATTTTTTTTTTTTTTTTCAAAGGAACATTTTCATATTATACGTCATTTTTGTCAAAGTGCGGCATTTTTCTCGAATTTAAGATTTTAAAGAAAATCAGTTCAAAAAAAAAAATTGTATTATTATTATTTATGTACCTACTTTTGTTGTAACTAAATTAACAATGTAACTGAAATTGTTTTTATTTATATTTTACTTTTTAATTATTATCTTAATAATCATAAAATTAGGTTATTATCATCTAAATTTTTTGGGACATTAAAGAATTATTCTTTTGGTCATTTTTGATACTTAATTATTAGATCATCAACATCCTATATCTAAATCAATAATATACGCCATGGCACACCCACGATTATATTATTATTATATTGTCCACCGAATATAATATCATCAAATACTTTTCTATATTTGTTTATATACGAGGCGATGCCGGCACGGCGTCTGCCTTTCAAGGAGCTGAATCCTTGTAACGGGCGCACATCCGCAGGAGTTTGAAGGCTTTCTCCACTGCAACAGACGATTCTAGCTGAAGTGCAACAACGTCTGCCACGTAGTGCACCGCTGCAGTGGCTCGAGGGTAAATCCCGCGGGAATTAACATAAACGCACGTGGAAAAAAAAATTACAATGTTAATCACGATTGAATACGATGCGCGGTGACACTGCATTATATATTGTTACAGGATCGTGTCGTTATTATTCGCATATTATATTATTACGTTATGATAGCATAATACAAATAATAATCGGATTTAAAATAATAATATTAATATCGCGCGCTCTATTCTATTCCGGCCCGCGGCGGCGGTGGCGGAACTGCAGTTCGGCAAACTTTTCTTAATTAAAGGCTCGCGCTCGACGGCATTGCGTTCACTTTGAACGGGATTGAGTTTCGGTGAAATGATATTATACCATATACATATATACGCGCGACATCATATATTACATGTGTGAGTGTGTGTGTGTGTGTGTGTGTGTGTGTGTGTGTGTGTGTGTTTAATCGTGATCCCTCGCTATTTTGGACCCTCGACTCTCGTCGTCGTCATCGCCGCCGTCCTTAACCGTACTAATGACAACCGTCGCTTTTATGTACACACACAAACACACACACACGCACACACACACACCCTAGAAATCTCTGTGTGCATCCCGTGTAATATTAATTAACAAGCGCGGTGTACGTCTTCCCTCTTCCGAGCGCTATACGACCACCCCCGTCACTAGCGTTGCGGTAAATTTAATTCGCTAATTGATACGTCGACGATCCGACTTTGTCACCGACCGCGACACCGTGGCGGTATCGAGCGGCCATTTCGTAATAATGATAATAATAATAATTTATGTGTATTAATAAGTGTATCATTGCAAGAATAAACAACTAGTTGTTATTGCTCCTGCACATTCCCAAATATTATATTATGATATTACTTAAGAGTCGAGGTACAAGCGAGCACATATATACTCGTAATAGCTATAGGTAGGTAGTATAATCTGTAATCTGCGGAAATGTCCACATTAAAAAATATGATGCAGTAAATGACTGACAAGAATATTTTTTTAATCGTGCAACTAAGAAATCTAATTTTAATATTTTTCACCGGGATATTTAGGTGCCTGTATTGTATTGTATTGGTTGAATTATTTTATTATAATAGGTTAGCGAAAAAAAAAATTACATGAAAATCATTGTTTTCGGACTATAGTTAAAAGGAAACATCCGGAAAACTTCCTCAGTGGTATATTATGTGCTGTCGATGATTACTATATTATTATATTAAGACCTAAGTTATCTAAGAGAGATGATGGATAGAGATGATGAGTACACTATACGCATAATTTGCCTCAACAATGGAGAAGCCTGTCCCGAAGCGGTGTAGGTCGTAAGCTCGTAACTCGTAATCACAGGGCCGCACAACTACAACTGATGATGACAAAATACCAGTTTTTGTTCCTGCGCACTCTTATTCTCTCGGGTGACTGAGCAAGTACGAGTACCTATATTCATAAGTCATAAGTCATAACTAAACATGCGTTTAATTGTTCAACATGATTTCTCTTTAACTGGAAAAATGTAAAATAAAGCTTAAGAGTTCTTACCATTATAAATTTATATTAAACAATTTTAACCGTTTTTCTAAAATATAATTTAAACTAATATGTGTATCTACACTAAAATACTGGTGGCCACAACTTATACCTCCCAAGATATTATGAACTGCAAATAAGAAACATCGTCCTTTATGTTGAAGAGTAAAAACGTACTTTATACACATTGCAAGATGAACAAATAGAAATGTATAGATTATCCATAATAGATATGTAGGTAGCATAATACATAATATACATTTTTTTTTATGTGTTTCTGAAAAGTTATATATTATAATTTATAACATTATGTTTGAACGAATTAAATCACCACATAAATACGGTACACCTGCGTATTACATATTAAGACCTACACTATATCAATATACATATAATATATGTACACGGTTTTAATTTTGAAAAATGTTTGTTCGTTTTAAGGAGGAAATACATAACCGTTTTAAATAATTAAGTGGCAGATTTCGACAAAATACGATGGAAAAAAAAACGTGACAACGGTTGTTAAATTTCATATCGGTTAATCCGATGCAGGTGATTCGATTAATTCTCACGTTTACACGTAAAATGTAGAATACAATATTACCTATACACGTATATTATTCTACCCATAGGTATTACGTAATGTTACAATGTTCGGCGATGACGATTGACGATTGTAATTAAACAGGGGAAACGTTAACCAAAACCACCTGCGCGTACACATCATAATAATAAAATATTATACACGCGTATTATAGGTGCATACAAGCGTACAATGATACAACAACTGTATCGTGTCGCATATTATAACTACACGATATTATTATTTATTACTATTATTGCGGCGCAGTGCCCGACCGGGAGATATGAATCTGTTTTGCGCGGTCGCGGTTAAAAGTGATGACTTCCTATCCGCTCGCAGCGGACGTTGACAATATCATTATATTATAATAAAACGCACTGCACGTAATACTATTATTATTATTATTATTATTATTATTATCATCGTACATAATATACGCGAGTATGTTGTATATCATGTTATAAAAATAATAGTAATAATAATATATTGCAATGTTCGTGTGCATAGGTACATATGCGCCATGTACATGCGGACTGCAATTTATAATAATATATTATATACAATTCTTATATAGCCGTAAAATAATATAATATTGTAGAACACTGATCGGTCGGTGGTCATTACGTTAGTACCCGAACTCGATAATAAATTAACATTTTACCCACATTAATATTCATCGTATTCAGTTATCACCATAACTATATTATATGACTATCATGATGAAAGAAAAAAATGGTTTTAATTAAATTAGGAACGTTTCCCTAACCTAACCTTACTCGTGCTCCGGGTTTGACGAATCTTTATTAGCAGGTACGTTTATACTATGATGACTTTAAAACGGTTTTCTATCAACGGATACTCCATTATTCTTATGGGTACTATAATGTCTTGAATTATTTTACTTACCAGTAAATAAACATAGATATCTATAGTATCTATAGATCTAAAACCGTTTTGACACCATCGCAATATTGTAAACGTAGGCACTATAAAGTATATACTATTAAATTATATTATATAATTTACATATTACACGACTATTATGTCCAAAATGCTAAAGGGCGTTGTCCGCCTACTTTTCTCTAATATCTATATAAATTGTATAACATTATTTATTATAGGTGCAAAATGATTCTTTTAAAGAAAACGCTAATTTTCTCGAAAATGATTTACGTTATTGAAAATATCTTATTTGTATGTTAACTTAGTCTTAATAAAACAATAATTCTAATTAGAAATAATGTATTATTTTAATTGTTTTATCTTTTTCATTATTTAAGTTTTACTTTTTATTTGTTAAGTTACTTTTTTGAATAAAAAATTACATTTTTAATTTTAATTTCATAATTTAATTTAAAATATTTTGTTAATAATGTCAATACATACAAATTAAATATCAGACAAGTTATATACTATAAGTTATAACTTATAACAATTAAGTCATGGTTTTTTATATCTTTTAATATCTTAATTATTGATTGTATGCAGTAACTTATAAAGCATACGTGAATAAAGCATAAGTGAATTGTGTAAACTTCATCGATCCGCAAATCACACATCAATCTCGATTTTCATACTATAATCTTTATACCACTGGGGATGCAAATCAAAACGAAAATTAAATTCGGACTAGACAATAAGATATTAATAACTTATTTTGATTTCATATAAGTAGATTATACATTTTTTTAAATAAAAAACATATGTTTTTATTTTTAAGAGAATATTTGTAGGACTTCTTTACAAAAATCTGGACCCTATAGTTATATCCATTACGGTATGGTTACATATAATATGTAGGAACCTGTGTGGCTGTACATTATATAATATTATTATATTATGACTGATGTGCAAGTTTAGAGATTCGATTCGCCGAAAATAGAGAAATACTGAAAACTATCTATACACGTTTAATATGGAATAATATTATAATTGTATAACTAAATAATATTCTGATGTTCGGAGATGAGACAATTATTTTCATTGTAGTCGACGTTCAAAGTTTCCACATTAAATTTGCAGATGCTCATGAAAAGGGAGTTGAGTAATCAAATAGTACAGAACGAGTTAAGTTAATACTCACTTTAATAATAGAAGTGTGATGCAGGTATTGATTACAATATCAAATTGTTACTATAGGCGCTTTAAATATTTTTTTTTTTGTAGCCACAGACATGGTTGGAATTTTACGATATAAAATGTGTCTGGAAACATTCTATAAATCACTAAGCAACTTTTAAACCACTCATGTCTCATAGAATTATAAGTACATATAAATTAAATTTGTTTTTTCTCCCCACATCTCCATCGTGGCATACAATCCTTTTCCATTTCGCGAGAAACTATGGATCGCGGTGCATTTTTAAACTGCAGAATTCATGGTAATTAAAGTTTTTTTATTTTATTGTACCTGTTGTTTTCAAATAACGTTTACTAACACATAAAACGCACAGTTGATAAGTGAATTGTGCAAACTTCATCGATCCGCAAATCGCACATCAATCTCGATTTTCTTACTATATAGGTCCCAATTTACACACAAATAAAATTTATACCACTGGGGATGCAAATCAAAACGAAAATTAAATTCGGACTAGACAATAAGATATTATAAAGACGTGCGAAAAACGGACGCACCTATACGTGGACAATATAATCGCCTCTAGATATTATTTTGATATATAGTTTTGTACCCCATATCTACGGAGACCTGATCGAAATATACTCACACAAAAGTTCCCACGTATCATCGTGTACAATATAGATACGCATAAATTTCATTTCAAATATAAAACGTCGATATGACACATTTTGTATTATACTCGAACGGCGGCGGTTTCTATTTTTCGAAAACCGGAATTCATCACGTCCCGCGAGCGTTTCCCTCCTAGGGTATAACATTGTCGAGACCGTTTTCGGTAAACCGGAACGGATAACTCCTCTATACTATAATATGTGCATAATAATAATAATATAATGCGTACGATTTCCTAATACCTATACAGTATACATACACGCCGTGGCCGCCGCTGACGGATTTTTGGGGACGAATAATATATATTTATTATGCGCTCTCCGTATAATGCCCATTAAACACATTTTTAGTTTTTAAAAACGGTGTGCACCCCTTATGCAAAATTTTCTTCGGATGTACACGCATATTGCAGTGGTTTAAACCGCGCGGATATAGGTATACAGCACACACACGCACACACATACACACGCACTGACCGTGGGACAATGGGAGGCCGCCGCGGCCGTCGGGACGTAAATAAATCATACACAATGGACAACGGTCTCTCCTCGTCGTCCAGCCCAGCGATCGTATATATATACGCGAGCATTATAATAATATGGTATAGGTACCTTGGCTGTTTTTCCCCGTCGTCCGACTCACAATATATATGTATACGCATATTATATTGTTATAATAGCAGTAATGGTAATAATAAGACACTGACCGTTTTGTTGTGTCGTCGCTTTGTGCTGCAGCTCCTCCGCGAGTCGGTGGTCGTCGTCGTCGTCCGACGGATATTTTCGCATATTGTATCGATTGGATTTTATTCAAATGACGGTCACCGCGACGATCATACACCTATGCGTAAATAATAAAACACATTATCATTATTGTTATTACAATTTTACATCTCTTTCCCTGCAGAACCGTCCCGTTCCCGATCACTGTGCATAGCATTTCCCAGGGTCCAGGCTGCGAAAACCAGTATATTATTCTTCCCGACCGGGATGACCACTATCCTCGTATCAGCGTGTATATTATTGTATTGTATAATAAACTTGTGCTCAACTGTACCGCGGGCCATACATTACAACAATAATAATAATAATAATAATAATAATAATAATAATAATAATAATAATAATAATAATAATATGCATCACAAAGGTCTTACGTATATGCGCTTCGATTTTAATAAATCCGTTTTCCGTGACCGATCCGCGAACCGGTCGCACTCGTTTTCAGACCCGTTTATCATTTTAATATAGTATCATGGTTTGGACGTTCGGTCCGTTGCATCCTGCTGCAGGAGATCATAGGGTCGACGGTGATTCTATTCGGTCGGTGGTCGCTGGTGTACTAACTTACGCAACATGCTCCGCACCGCGAAAGTCTGCGATAGTAGTTGTTGACGACAATAACCTGAATTATCATGGTTTTTTTTATATATATAGAATTTTCGGCATCGATCGATTGCGAGGATCGATCAGGAGCGATTTCGATGATAATAATAATAATAATAATAATAAATAGCAGGTAAATGTCGACGACGAAGTCTTTGTAACCGCCGTGGTCGTCGTTTGTATATAATATTACAATAGGATATTATTATTCTTTCCGATGTATCTGCAGCGTCGTCGTTACAACAATAATTAATTATGTGGCTGACGTATGTGTATACGATATTGAATGTCATATTATGTAAGACTATTGTCCGTGCCCCTCGCGTTCAATTAATGAATAATATAAATGCACGACTGTGGCCCGATGTGAGTTTACTGATCCATAGAAAGAATCGTCGCAATAAAGCTACATTTCAGCAGTTTTGACGAATTATAACCGCAAGCGAAAAAATGTCAAAGTGAGGAATCTCGCGTACAAAGGTGTAATGTACCGCGAAGTTGTCGACGACGATCGTTAATAAATAAGTTTTTGGTACCGGAAGGCGAAAACAAAACCGTATATAAACAGAATAATATTTGGACACGACAATACATAATTTTATAATATTTCACAAAAATAAAGAAACGAACAACAATTATTATAGACACATAGATCCCGCCTTGTCTCAATATCGGTATACTATATTATCATAATATAGAGTAATCGTTAGTTTTAATATAATACAATAAAATACAATTACGACCGTCGCGCGTCGAAGATCTATACAATTTGTCGGTACGCTGCACATGCAGACGATTTCACGTTTACGATCGTGTCCGAATTTAATTGTTGCACATATGTATACATACGTTTTCTAATGGTCATCAATTATTGAGTAACGTCCAATGGGTCGTATATTGCACACGTTGTGTATTATATTATTGTTATTATATTATGCGCAATAGACTACTAAATTAAACCAATATAATATCAAAATCGAACACTGTTGATAATATTACATTATTAAATTGTACGCTGTATAACCTTTCGAGTGTATAATATCCATATAGCGGGTACATGATAATAATATGTTATAATATACAATTGAGCGTCACGATTATTGAAGTTTGAAGATCGATATAAAAATAAATAACGTCTAACGAAAATATTGAAACGTCATAAAATCGCCTAATTATTGTCTTCAACGGCTATTATTGTATGCGCTATAATGCCTTTTTGGCGTAGTGCGACCGAATTGGGATATTTACTAGAAAAATAGTGTTTAACGGATCTTGTCGTGTTGTTCCTATTTACGGTCTACACGACTACACATTATTATTATAAAATTATTTATTGCGTTTCGAGAATCGTGTATAATATATTATAAGAGGTGTTGTCACACGGCGGAAACGTTTTTTTCAACGCCCATGAATATTGATAGACCCGTGTAGATTGGTGTATATATAATAATTATATAACAACTATGTATTTTTTATGAGTCCTGACAGTGTCGTTGTTATTGTCGAGTTTTAATTAAATCAACTATACAGCCGTTTAAATGGCATTGATTAAACACGTAAACACTCATGAACTAGCTGCACGTGTAGGCTCGGTGGCGGACAATAACAAAAAGCTTCAGACATATTCGAATACGATACAACATAATGTTACCTATTTAATTGCGGACATTATGACAAAACAATTTATTAGACCACCGTACCAACTCAAGTGTAACATGGTGCAAAGGTACTCACTACTCAGTACAGTTTAGTAAATTTGTTTGATGATAATAAATAAAATAATCGTAACGTCATCTGCGGACTGCGTTGTTGCTAAACCTGCGTATTTTCAATTTAGCTGATAAACTGATACATAATATTTATTTGGCTGAAATAATGATAGAATGCGTCATAATTCATGATATTTTCGTAGGGACAATAATGTAAGAACAATCATAATTTTAAAAAAATTGTCTATAAACTGATAAAATAACAGTATAGATGCTGTCATATTATACAAATTATGTTAAATTAATAATTATTATTTTATATCACATTGAACAGTTTGCAAATTATCAGTAAATACAATAAATGTACTGGTTTGATCGACGACAATGTGCGTTTCCAAACGGCTGGACGATTTGTCTTCTTTCGGTAAACGATTACCGTGATACAAAAGTGGATTTGATTTATTTCAAAAGTCAAAATTATTATAATGTGATAATACCTCGTGACGTACCCTCCACGGGCGCTGTGCTAAAGGCATCTCTAATAATACGACAGAACCATAAACAAACGGACGTCCGTTCGTGGGGATAGCGGCAACAGCAGCACGTCATAATATCATATTATTATTGTACACATTTTTATGCAACCGTAAACCTGTTTTTACCCTTCAAACACACACACGCTAAACGCACGAATTCTTCACACTCACTGATCTTATTCTTACTAATGCCAAGCGGGATTCATTTTTTTTTTTTTTATACTTTCGCGATCGCCCAACGGACACAACAATACGAGTGTCGGTGCGGACACGGTCGAAACGATCGCGTATTGTCGTGGGCAGTTATATTCAAAATTTGCGCTCCCGTTCAATAAAATAAAATAACATAATCATATTATTATGGTATACAATATTATTATGTGCTGCTACCTCGCACGTGGTATGGACGATGAGCGGGGAGGAGGGGGACGCCGTCGGATAAAAATATATTCTTTTGGTTGTACGTATAGATATTATAATATGTTATTATGCAGGTACATTGTACACGATACGAAATATTGTTATATTTCTGAAAACGATTTTATTATAACGATTTGTATACTCGCACGGCGGCTGCCGTGTCAGTCTGCAGCTTATTCACTCGCGGCGCCTTCTCCGTGCGACCTGCACAGACGATACAGAAATGTACAATTTTATTATTGCCATCGCCATACAAGCTGCAAGCTACCTAATAATATAATATAGCACAACGTCATAATAATATAATATGTTTATTATACTCGCGACAACGTATAATCATATCACGAGCTGCAATCGTTTACCGCGTTTTCGTGTCGCGACGTCTAAACATTTCGAAATTCCGAGAATAACCGCGATGGCGCCACTCCGAGATCTGCTACTACCATCAATAATAGCGATTCGATCACAATATAAAATATGAAATGATAAATAGTCATTATTGAAATATTTCTTGAAAGCAACGAAACGTTTTATATATATAGCGACAAAAATATGAACATAGTTATCGACAATGGTGATAAAAATATATTTTGGTTACCATAGAATTTAATATTATGAAGATAATTACAACTTACAGCACAATAATACTTTTTAAACAAAAGTTATCTCTGAAAACTTGAAAAATATTTCAAGTTCGGCCAAGTTTTAATAAATCGTTAAGTTATAATGTTCGATGTAGATAATATAATATTATACGATAGTATAGCGAGTTATGAGACAAAACATCTTATGATGTTTACAGGTATTATCGTATTGTTTGTCGCGGTGAAAGAAAAGCACAATACTTTTTCCAGACATATTGTGTTTTTCAAATTTATCAATGCGAATTAGTTACGCTTCAAAACGTTTACCATTAAGATATTACACTGTTGATAAAAACTAAACTGTTTTGGTGTAAGGAAATTTCAGTTTTCCGACAGAAGTGACCGCCCCCGTTTCGATTGGGATGCGTGAACAGACTCCATTAATTTTTCTCCTTAATTGATAAGTATAAATTAATAAGTTCTGTGTTTAACAACACGAGGAGAAAACACTTTTTTTCATAGATTTTTCGATTGTTGTGAAATATATTCATTGTATTCAAGGACCATGGTGCCAAAAAACAAACGCGTCCGTCCTTCATTAGACGGCATATCATAATACAAATTAAATTATACAGAAAAAATGCTCACCTCAAACGGATATACCATATTATTATGCACATGCTTTTGTGTGTGTGTAAATATTACAATTGTTTATTCTGTTTGAACATTTTGTTTGAATTTTACCTGCCCCCTAAATGTATATAAAAAAGGTTGTCGGGTGAGAGGGGCCACTGGAACGCGATGCTAAAATACCCGTTTGAGTGGTTATACACCAACTGACTAACAACGTTAGGAATTTTTCACAGTTCACTGCGTCTTATCAGCAGACCTTTAAATTATAAATAAACCAATACGCCAGTCGTCTATTAATAAAACAACATTTTTACAATCACATAGACTTCTATCGTTTAACTTACATCTGAACACGTTTTTTATTTTACTCAATTTCCAAGGTACAAACCAAAATAATTGTTTTTTATATAATTGCACTTTCATGTACTAATGTAATATTTACATTTGCCTATCATATATGCACATCAGTACATGAACTCCATGAAATGTCTTGGCATTACTCCAATAAAAAAAAAAATATTTATATATTCACTGACGATATGATAAGAATATCACTAAAAACAATTTCTGTTGCGTAGGTATATCGCATGCGATTTATTAAATATAGGTTGCATGTTATTCATACGTAACTAACATTCCGCACTAAGTCTAATGTAAAAAAAACAATCTAAATAGTTACAGAAATTGAGAGGATGAATATTATGAAATTTTTATGCAGGTTCTTATTTTAGGATTTTTAAAATTGAATAAGTATAAAGTCTTACATATTATTTTTATGCTTTGTTAGGTAAACTTATTAGGAATTCTCACATTTTACCACATATTATGATAAATCTACGATGTGCCTATGTATAATATTCCTAGTCCATCATTGTTTGCTATTATTTAATTACCTATTCAGAAGGTAACAAAAACACGGTAACTTGATACACACTCGATGTTTAGCATTTGTGAAAAGCGTCGTTAATTTTTTTTAAATTAAAAGATTATTATTGCTTCTAATGGAAATTTTTTTTGAAAGCCTGAAAACATGACAATATTTTAACCACAGCTAAATATATATTATATTATATACGATTATATATTGAACAGGACAGAGTCAGACAATTTAGTCGGATGAATTACAACTCGTTTCAATATATTGTTAAACAAATTCTTTGTTCACAAAAGGGTATTCGTCCATCGAAAAGATGATCCATTGCTTGAGTATTAAATAATATATTGCGGTATATAACTCTGTGACGACCCTGTCCTATAGGCACTTTAATTTATGGCCAACCCGCAAATAAATACTTGTCCAATAATCCTAGGTATAATATATTCACAGCAATTAATACCAAAATGTTGACCTTGATGGTTTAATGATGCACACTTTTGAACAGTCTGTGAATGATTAATGAATCGAATTGTCGAAGTAGGTAAACCTAATAAAAAAAAATACAAAAATACACCAAAAACAAGGACAGTTTAGATTATTTCGTAGTTTTTACTTTCACCACCGAGAATAGTCGAAAATTGTGTTTGCAGTTTGCACCAAAGTACGAGTATCAGCTATCTATATGTAGTCGACTATCAAGTATTCGATTAATTCGTGGGTACACTCGACGGACTGGGGCGACAACAATAATTTTTGGGATTTCTAAATACCCGTCTTCATGTCTGGTATTCGCATTACCAAGTATTTGACGGTAATGAGTTATAATGTCTGGTAATCGCATTATTATGTACAGCATTATATTTATTCATTTAATAAACTATTAATATTATACAGAATAATGTTTTTCATATATAGTCACTGTTATAAGATAGTTTGGTAGCTTTAGAGTTTAAAGTCAATACTGACATACCGTAAAACGTCGTGAATAGGTTGGTGAAATAACCACTCAGATGTAATAGGTATTCTTAGTGTCTTGACTTATGAGTAAAAAATATTTCAAACTTGAAACTTTCACCCTTCTCGCAATATTTCAATAAAAGTATATATTTCTTTTAATTTTATGTTTTTGGTATGTTTATAAAATTATCACTACATGCTGTCAGACTGACTTCATACATGATTAGTGATTAATGATTATCAATATTATTTAATTTCCGATCACGATGTTGAGCAAATGTATTATATAAGATGGTTAATTATTATGTAACTTATATAATGCAAGGTGCAAGCAATATTTTTTTTTTGTAACATTTTCCACTTAACATTTAAGTATTTAACTAAGTTAAGGCGTTAACTGCACTTCCTACTATAGTTTTAAATAAAAAATTGATTTTTTTATAGTTCATTAAAAATAAAATATTTCAAAAAAATTAATTTCATAACATTTTAAAAATCCTATAGATATTTGTCAGTGGTATTAACTTCTAATATCTCAATATATATATATATGTATGTATTATTTATCTCATTAGATATCTTATTTACTCTTACGTAGGTACTATCGAAAAAATAATCAATTTGAAATTTATATTTATATTTTTTTACTAAAGGTACCCGAGGTGATGAAAATTACACACCTACTCGTGTAAAAAATGATGATGTCAATTACACAAGTCGTAGGTATATATTTTTGGTCAATTGTGGCGCAAATTTACTTCAGCCAGCTTGTAGTGTGCAGGGGGGGGGGGGAGACGTAGAATACTAATATTAAAGCTATTAGGTCAGCTATGCATCCGGATTTGCGTATAAGGCAGTGATAAAAAAATGTTATAAAAATATAAATAATCATATTATAATCATATATGGTGAAGTATATCATTATTAGTATTATTAATTTTTGTCGTTATAATTATTTCATATATTATGATATTATATAAGACGTCGACGGAATGTCGTGCGGTGGCTGCACAGCGGTGGTGGAATACACCCGCTGAACCCCTAAAACAAATAACTGCTCGCGGACCCGCAAACTCACCCTCCGTTTACCGCGCAGAAACGACGACGACGACGTCGCCGCCGTGTTGACAAATTCATTTTAGCGCGAGTCCCGCATGAATATTATTTTAAAACCATCAGACGGAACGTATATATATTATTATTTACTCGGCAAAGTATATTATTGTTTATAAATCGGAAATCGCGCCGCCGTCGTACGCGTATATATACGTCATAATATAAATACTCGAACTTATCGTCGTTCAAACATGGAAGCCGTCGCCTGCACGGCTTCAATTTCGTATTATTACCTACATCGTGCACGTCGTAAAGCCGTCGCTGTTTGTTTTTACGTCGAACCCACAGATCGAATTGAAAACGCTAGCTGCTATATTGTGCTATATTGTTCGATATTATATGGATAGGTATATAGTTGCGTGATGTGGACTTAAATGCGTTTTCTTAGACACTACGAGACAAGATGTATATTATCATTGTAATAATTAGTTGCGCGCGCATGCCGGAAGATCAATATGGGTATAGGTGTGTAGGTTCATAATATTATATCCGCTAAATCCGGAATCGCCAGGCAGTTTATGAGAGCACAAAGATCTCTGCACCGGTGTCTATCGTGTGGTGTCCGGTGCCAGTCGAAAAAGTTGTATACCCGGGTAGGTACTGAACAATACTTTTATAACTACATTTATTTTTATAGGTCACAAAACAAACCGACATACACTTTAATTGAATATTATGCCTATTTGGACATTTACCAAATTTTTTTTTACCAATTTTTTTCTTATACGTCGTTCTCACGAGAGGATGAGATTTTATGCATCAAAAATCGAAGCAGTTGTACTGTCTTCTAAGGTGTATTGATCCGGAAAGAATAGATGGTTATTTATTATGCACTATATAGATGTACTTTTTAGACAGTTAGATACGAAAGAATTTTAACTCGACAACATAATAATCGTAGTACGGAAGTGCAATTACTAGAATAATACTTGGTTACATAATATAGTCTTATGGGTATGGGTAATAAATACGAGAGAAAATAAAATATAATATTAACAATAATTATAATTAATAAACAAGCAGCAGGTACAGTTGAATTCTACCTATGTCTATAATATTACATATTAAGACGAGTTTTTAGCAACCATAAAATATCAAGGAGTTATATATAGGTACGAGTGGCGATTTAATATAACTTCGAATATAGTCGGCTGTTTACATTTTTAAGTCCGTTTCTTTCTTCGACCTTGTTACGATATAAGCTCGTATGTCGTGTGACAGTCTCTTGCAATATGAATCTTAGGTGTGATTTCTGCACAACACGTTGGGTCGTCGACCATCGCCGACACATACGACACACGCGTATCTGAGTACGATCATGACGTAACGACGATGACTACGTACGCCGGGCGGTACAATATAATAATATTATTATATTATTGGTATTGTCATAATATTATAGCGTTGAATTCGCACGCATTTTACGATTGTTGTACATAATATTATGTATAGGTACGTAAGACGCATTACTGGCGATTGTAAGACGGCCGTCGTGGGGACACAAAAGCGCGACATTCTTGGCGAGTGCAAACCGGCGGCGTGAGAAAACGATTAATTACCGCTGTCGTTATTATTATTATTATTATTATTATGCTCGGCACACCGCGTGCGAGAGAAGATTAATAATTAATAATAACACTGCGATACGATATATACAAATATATATACGTATACACTGCACGAGTATATAAACGGCACTTCTGTAAATCTATATACGTAATAATAATAATAATAACAATAATATATTATATCTGGTGCACGCGTGACGTGTGTGTGTCGGCTGTGGACGGACGGCCTCGGAGGCTTCACGATGATTTATTTGGCGAGAGGGAGTAGGGTAGTTTAGCCCCCCCCCCCACTCAAAGATATGTACTTGTGCATCGGGTAATTTATGGACTAAATTCGCGACCGACAACCGCACAGGGTCCTCGTCGTCGTCCGTATACTATACGAGTTTAATACCGCCCTATATCATATAATGTACAATGCACAGGGTGATTCGTTGGGCTTATTTAAATCCCGATTTTTGGAGTTTTCATTCGCACCTTGAGACCGCATTTCCGAGTTCTTGAGATTTTTTCGTGCCAAGGTACTTCTTACAAGTGTCCAGCCGTGGCAAAAAAAAATTCTGTTTTTCAAAAACTCAAAAATTACTCGTTTGATTTTGACACCCACTTCATAATTTTCAGAACAATTGTGCACTCGATAATTATTTGCAGTAAAAAAGAGTGCAGTTCTCATTTTAAAAATAGAAGTTTTTGTAAAATATCCTCAGGACACTCCTTAAGTCGTACACAAAATTCTTAAAAACTTTTAAAATACCTATGGTCATTATACTCATGTTTTGCATAGCTGTATTTTTAAAGAAAAAAGGGCTCGAGAGTGCTTGTTGTATCACCCTGTATAAATATAATATACATTATCATAATATATACAATAGCGTAAAACGAGTACGACAACAGGAACTGCACTCTCCTGAACTCGACTCGGCTGTCGTATGATCCTCTCCCTTACTTTATTCGACGATCAGAAGACATAACCACTTCTTAGTTATAAACTGCAGATTTATATGTGATAAGTACAGCCATCCTCACAGTTAGCTACTCCGAAATACGAGTAAGGAATTTCGGCTAAATCATTACGAACCTACGATTATTAAAAAATGTGTACAACTATTATAATATGCATAATATTACACCTACATCGGACTATAGGCCAGCTGTATGTGTGTTTGGTGTATTTGCTGAATAATGTGTCGAGATGAATTAATGCAAAATAATAATGCAGTTGTGCGTAATGATCGCAAGTCTAAATTATTGTCTAGGTCAGTATAACTATTGAACTCGACATACGCGGTCGCCCACCGCGTCCGTCCTTGCGTGTTCTCAAAAATATTTAATTCGTCAGCATCAAACAAAATTGTGTGCCGGTAAACTGAACAAATGTAATATTTTACAGTACTTAAGTACAATATCGCGTGTAAACTGTCTTACAATACACAAGTTTTCAAGGGTTGAAAATAAATTAGTTTCTAATTTTAACAAATGTTTTACCAATATAAGTAGGTATTATAATATAATTATGTTTAAAAATATGAACTTGTCTGTACAGCGGTTTTAAATTTAAAACCAAAACACATTACCAACACTTAAGTTTAAAAGAGACCTTACGAAATGACTTCTCTCTGAATTCAACACTATAATGTATTATTATACTGTTATGTTATTACCACTTTTTTAATTCCTTCAACTATTTATATTTAATAATTTTTACATTTAGTTTTATTATTCCCTACTTATACAATTTTCTCTTATATAATTTATAAAATTGTTAAGCACTGTACATATAAATATATAATATTATGTCGCTAACAATTATACTCTTGTTTACATACCTATAATAACCCCCGAATCTCCACTCGAGAATACTCAGTGAGGCCCAGTATTATTTTTTTGAGAAATAAACGAACAATAATTATAATTATCCACACACGTCTCGACCTGACGATAGCCGCGGACGCCTATTGTATGACGGCCGAGTTCCGTCATAAATGATATCATTATTATTACTATTATTATTATTATTATTATTATTATTATTATTATTATTATTATTATTATTATTATTATTATTATTATTATTATATCCGGGGTAGCAGCCGAGCAGTCTATATATCAGCTGCTTATTATGTGGTCGTCTAAGCTAATAAAATCCACGGAACCGTTCATAACCCGATATTATAATACTCCGCTTATTACGTATACCTACTACCCACACTGCAACCGTTGTGTAACGTATATATGAACACTCCTACTACTACCACGGTATACCAGTGTGTGGCCACGGGAAATCACACAGGCGACCGCATCATTTCCCCCGGGTATGTGTAAAACCCAAGTGACCTTCGGCTATATCGCGAATCCAATCTGGACCCCATATCCCCGGCGTAACTTGATTAAGGCTTCGCAGAGAAGTCAAATTAAAAAAAATAAAGAGAAACAGAGACAGAGACAGACGGCGCGGCGAGCAGTATATTATTTGTTCGTTCTTCGCTTTTATTCATTTTTATTCACCGCACTTTTTTTTGTCTTTTTTGTTTGCCCCGGGCCTGTGCAAATAATACGACATTCAATATGGTATATTATGTAGGTATATGAGTGTTTATACCACGGTGCGTACAGTACTCCCGCAGACACATGTAAAAACGTTAAAATCCTTTTTTCAACACTTCAAAAACAAAAAAAAAAGCTTATATACCTTTTAAACACGTCTAAATATTTCAGGGCTGCTATACGACGCACTCGCGCACCGTATCCCGCATTACATTATGTAACGTTAAGCACGATTTTGTATAATACATATTATTTTCCTCTCAATATTATGATACGACGAAGTTATCTGAATGCGCTATCATTACCCATTGCACACAGTGTTTCAATATAGTTGTATTATTCAAGTCTAAAACTTAGCTGTAATGCTGTAACTGGTATAATAATTATATTAATTATTATAATATTATTATACAAGGACACTATTTTCTTATTGAATAATTACTCTATATATATTATTATTCAATAAGAATACTTTATTATAGTATACTGTTTAGTGTTTATATTATTTTAAGAAAATTATGCATTTAAAAAGTATTTTTCTGGATCGTGAAATATACAAAAACGTATAAAACGTATCATAGTATTGTATAAATATTAGTACAACTATACTGTCTGCTGGGATAAAATATAATGACATCTTTGAAACATACAAATATTTATTTATTTTTCTATACATTCAATTGAAACAGCTGTTAACTGGAGGGCAATCCACTTAAGTCTACACTCAATATTTTAAAATATTCACATAATATTTAATACCATCGCAAAACAACATTTTTGAAAATAAAATTACATTTTGCAATTTCCCATTACAAAACTACCCCACACATTATTGAAAAATCAATATATTCATCGCTTTCGCTAGAATCTAGAATTTATGCCGCCTTAAAAAAAGTCAAAAACTTAAAAAGTAGTGACGATACAAAATACAATTTTAATTTAACGCAGACACTGACACGCCTTAAACGTACTGCCCCTTGTACACGGACAACCTATATAGTTATTATTATTATGAACTATTATAATAGTGTAGGTACTATTATATGAACACGCGTCGAAGGTCAGACGATACAACCACCGCCGGAGAAAGATTCACAATAATTTTTACTCATCGAAGAATGGTCATGAAATAACACTTGTTCGGCACTTTCGGAGTTCACTGTGTAAAGGCATATTAAATAAAAATACATTCTGCGAAAATCGTTGAAGTGGATGACTGGACGATAGTTATACAAGCTTACAGCATATACATAAATACAGCAGTGTACCTATATTTATTATTATGCTGTATACATTACTAAGTATTAGAAATGCGTACGTATCGATTTAAGGCCCTATACCCATAATCGAATACATCATTATATCGGTTGACTTCAATCAGGACAAACGTGTTTCGTGTATATTAAACTTTTAATACACACCGCAATACCGCAATGTGTAGTAATATGTATATTATTTTTTCGCGAGTAAGAATATAGGAATAGGTTATGATGAAGTCTATAAGTACACTATATTTTGACCTTACCGAAAAAATCTCATGTTGCAGCGCTGCGGAGACACTATATTATTATACCATATATGTATAGGGTTTAGTATACTATAATTAGATCCTGCGGGAGGGGGCGGATATAACATAATATATATATATATATATATATAGTAACGAACTATTATTATTATTACGATAATTTATTATTACTGTCATCGCGGGTGTAACATTCGTCGTCGTCGACCGGGAAGAGCAGCATACACACGACGATGGTTTCGGCGCTCCAAAATCGACTACAGGTGCCAACGAACAACATCGCAATACCGCGGACCACGGGACTACGCTCGTCTGATTGACAGCACAATGGCAGAGCGATTGTCCGCCGTGTTTTGGAGACGTACGCTGTATCCAAATAACATTATATACATTACATTATATTATGTTATTATATTCATATATATATATATACATAGGTACGACACGATGTTACAAGCGTTAATATACACTGTGCGCGTATATACATTGTGTGTTATATCATAATATGAAATGGGTGTTCGGCAGAATGATTAGTGTTATAATGCAACGTTGAGGCCCGTTGATTAATGGGAACCGTTTCTGCTGTTGCTAGTCCAATATGACTCTCGACGAGTGTCTTACGGGGCGAGGAATGCGCGTCGACCGCGAGTAAGCCCCTCTCTGTATAATATTGTAGTCAGCTTCGCGACGAGCCATGTAATGTAAATAGTACGATATAGTGAGCGTATATTATTCTCTCTCTACACACTAATATATGTATATATAATATAAAATAATATATAGTAATGCACTCGAGATGTATACACGAGTTCCGGATTCCAGCGCGCGCCCGTTGTGCTCATACACTCGAGAGGACCGCCATCAAAAAAGACACATTTAAATACGTTGTACGACACGCGTATTGAATGGATTATATAATAATATGTACAATAATGTACTTACCTCTGTACGACCCACGAGTTGGAAAAATAAAGAATAAAATGTCAGAAATAAGTTTTGAGCAAGTTTAAAATTTTGGGCACGCGTAAAAACTCGTTTGATTCCGCAAGGGAACGAGTACTAAAATTAAATCGAAAATCGTCTTCAGTGTAACGTGTATATATAGGTACTCGCTACGTTCTTATGTGCTTTGTTATTTTAATATAAAAGTTTACATCTGTCGAAGAAAAATAAAAACGACGAGACGACAGGGGAATACGCTCCTCTAGTATAATAAACAAATAAACACCAATAACTTCGGTCGTTTTTTAATTTTTTTTTTCCGATTTCAAACCACTTCTGTTGCATATTTTATTATTATTTTTGGTCGATGACAAATTTTAAAAATATTTCTTATATTACTAGCCAGGAATATTGAGTGTGATTTTTAGTTGAATAAACAACAGATTTATTTCGAAAATATATTTTATTAATAAATTAATAATATTAAGAAAACTGGATGATTGGATGTTAATATACCTTCCATATTTATATAAATTATGATTCTTAACTGCTTTGATTGCTGTTCGTTAGCTCTATAGTTATATTATATTTTATATGCGTACAATATAGGTACAATTAATAATTATATAGAAATGTATACAAGTATAACTTATATTTATTCCACTTGGAAAAATGTATACCCGATACCTATATTATATATAAATATGTATTGCATAATCAAATCAATTCGTTCGAATATAGAAAATTCAATACGTAATATACGGTAAGCAATTATTCTAAGTATAGTGAATAATATAATAATGATAGAATATACGAGTGATAAAGCTAAATGAATTCAATACAAATCTAGACTCGTTCCTATTTCGTATTCGAATCATTATGATATATATATAGGTAGGTACTACAAAATATTGCTCGTAGTCAATTGATTTTTACAAAAAAATAATACTGCCCAACGGCCCGCGGGGGTCGTATCGTTGCATGCAGTGGTTGCCCCACATCTGTCATTGATGCAATACTATTGTCCGACAGCGAGTTCTCGAGTGCCTAAGACACAAGGGTGCACCGATACATGGGGGTACGCATCTGCCACGGGATATCGCACCCTTAGGGTATGTATGCTGCACGATGACGAATTACATGTAGGTCGAAACCGACGGGGAGCAAATCGAACTTGATAATTATTAGTATTGATACCGTACAGGTTGTTTTTCGTCGTCCACGAATTTCGCAATGTATATATTATAGGGACATAATATAGGGTTCGAACCAATAAAGTCGTTAAAGCGTCACTGTAGTAGAAAATAAAGAACAGTATATAGATACCTGCTGAGAACGATTATTCTAGGGGCTCCTCTATTATATTATTGTATGTATACGCACGCTTTGAATATATGGCCAGTAAAAATGTATTTAATACGCAACGAAATGAAACCAAAAACCAATAGAAGGTACTGAGAATAAAATTAATGTTACATCGTTTCCGCATTAAATACAATTTTACTATACTAAGTTAAAAAATATATACTCCTGAATCCATTTAGATGGCCATTAAGTACACAACAACAAATAAACCGTAATAGAAATATTATATTGTACTGTTCATCACTGTATATACCTATACAAAAATATTTATTTAAAACTATGGCAGTAATATTGTAAGACAGGCGCTCTTCCTCATTATTATTTTTTTTGATTAGAAATCCTAGAAAAGTTTCATTAATCTTATCTATAGCCCGTAAATTATTCGAAATACTTTTTATTTTAATTAGTCTATACGATCACATCACTTATCTCTTATCGGCAATAATTAATAATTCATCATGCACTCGGTTAGGTTTTTATCAATAGTAATGCACTTAAAACAAATTACCTACCTAAATCATAACTATCGTTTAAACCGATAAACCCGCTTGCTACTAAAAGTGAAACTGAATATAAAGATTATAGACAACACTAGATATTTGTATATGAAAATGATATATGTATAAACTACAAAATAAATCAATAATTCAGTTTAAAATGATAAAAACTATATCCATATGGGAGACCTTTTTGGCCTTACACCGACGGTGTACTATATATAGTTATTGATTAATGACTTTTATCTCATTATATTCTGTTAAAAGATACGCAAACGATTTAGATACCGAGATACGTAGGGATTACAGAGAACGGACGTATAAGTCCATACTCTATAGCAATTTAGAAATTATGTCTGCACCAACTGGTTGTCTAAGTATATGCTAGTATTGAATTCATCATGTAAAATGTACAGATAATACAAAATAAGTATATAATTAAGATTAAATAATTGTATAATTAAATGAAATAATCGCGTGTTTTATCTCATATACGTGTGTAATAAATAAACTTTATAATTAATAAATTCATGAACACAACGAAATCATATTCGTTTTCAAATATGATAATATTTAATACTTACATAATCCATTAATACCAATAAGAATATTAATCCGACATTCACGACCCTATATAATTTTATTTCAGTAAACCAAATCATTCGAACTAATTCATTGATCTGCTGGTACGCATGAAAATAATAATAAACGGGTACGATAATATCATTATAAATGACATATTATTATCTTTTAGGCATTGATTCACACACAATGATCGTAAATTTGTGAAAAATGTTTGAAAAAAAGGTCAAATTCTTCATGATGTTTATATATTATGCAGTGTACTTAGAGAAATGTTACGAGAGATAATGTTTTCAAACAAATCAAATTATATTATTGTATTGGCCTTTATATCGGTCGGAGACCGAAGTCGGTATTGTGATTTATTGTATGAATATTAACACAATATGGAGATGTTATTGAGGCATACAGTTCTTTAAATAAAAATACACCACACTGTTTGTATTAAGCCAACCCATACCGTGGTTTGAGTGAAAACGACAATAAATTCTCATCTTGGTAAACCACAGCGAAATGTTGAAAACAAATACCAATATATTATTCTGTCTTTGGTACATTATTCTCAACATCAATCATCTATTAGATATTTGGGAAAATAGATTTATTAATTTAGTTTATATACCGCGATCAAATAATGATTAATTTGTTAGCTTATTAGTCATTCTTGAAAAAAATATTTACGTTAAGACCCATGGACAACTAATAACACCTGGCTTGCACAATAGTTATTATCTGCAATCGAGAGTATTGGAAAAATCGGAAAACATAAAAAAACAAATGAACCTTCAGTTATATTGGCTAAATTGGAAGAATGAAACCCTGTCCTACATTCAAAATTCAAATACAAATATTAAAAATAACTTACTTAAAAACATATTATTATAAAAAAAGTAGTTTGATGTACTTAAATTTATAATTATTGATTATTATTTTATTTTGGACATGAACAATTATTACTTATAATTATAGCAAGGTGATTAAAGATTATTTTAAATTTTTTTATCCCTTTATAATTTATATAAGCTTGAGGCCTAATTTTTTTAATTATTGTCATATAACAAAAGCAGAGCAATCAAAGAAAACAAAATAATTGCTTTCCAATTTTTTTATAAAAATTAAAATACTTTACCACGCGTTTTTATCGACAAATTATAATTTAGGTATTTATCCAGTTAATATGAAAGTATAAAGTATAATATTATTAATGTAGAATATTGGAGATATTATGCTATTACTTATTAGTTATTATCCGAACACTCTACACAAATTAATGTAGATACCATACATATAGATACATTGGTCTTACAATATGTTGCTTGTTTTTTTTTTGTGTCCATTTTTAAGTTTTAAAGAAAAACCCACCGATTTTCAACTTTGAGGTTGGTTTCTGGTCTAGTTTGGACTTTGAAGGGGTCAGAAGTAGACCCTTCCCAGTACTTTACGAGATGATAATGCTAAAACCAAAATATTTACTCTAAACCTTTTTTAATAACGTTGCATAATTACATTTCAAATCGATTCAAATCGATTTTATTATTTTGTTAATTTTTAAGTTAAAAATGGGTACCAATACTATATAGTGTGTACCATGTGTATCTGGCATTATTTTTACGTTCATAAATACATAGGTACATGTAAACATGATGATACATATGATGTATACATCCTAATTCCTAGGTGTATTACCTACATCATATCATATCAAAAATGCAAACGTACAAAACAATAGAGTTTTATACAACATAATGGAATATATTGTGTCGCATTCGCTATACTCGTGCAGTCTGCTACATAATAATATTATAAAATATCTAGTTTTTAGACATGCACCTTTATTAAGAACCGTAAAGTCGTATGGTTATCTATACTTAGAAGTATAATACTGCCTATAATACATATAACTACTGACACGGCGCAATGAAAAATATGGATGAAATATGCGAACAAAAGCTATATAATGTACATTAAAGGTGATGAAACGCACATGCCTCACCCATCGCAATAACAGCACAGTATGATATAGGATAATAATATAACGTACAATAATACAACGTGTGTGTACACGTCTGTGTTTTTTTTATTATCGGACCTAATGAGAAACGGCACAACGGTCTTGCGTATGTAAATCTATATGATATTATAGTATGGGAAACTATACATAATATAATAATATTATACGAGCCTTAGTATACGCAATATTATAATAAAATGACCAAAGGCGCCTGTAATAGTGCCTGTAATAGTGCCGCATAATAATAATATATATTACACGGGAGACGGGTGGGCACAATGACCGTCCATCGCGACGATGACGGCGACGACGACTGCAGTAAGCAATACTTCACCGCGCTGTCAAAACTCTTTCGCCCGAAAACTCACCCCGTCAGACGGACGCGCGTGCATCGACTGCACCGTGTGTGCGTGTGTGTGTGTGTGTGTGTGTGTGTGTGTGTGTGTGTGTAATATTTGGGTGAATAATATAAACGGACAACGGCTACGCTGGACATATTATTATAATGTATAATAATAATAATAATATATATTATGCCCACGAAACCGGACCCGGAAAGAGGCCGAGTCCGATGTAATATGCAGTGCCGGCGACGACGGCTACGTTTCGTATGACAATGGGCCTGGGCGGCGAGTGTCCAGTGTGAGAATATAATATTGCATTATTATTATTATTATTTTCATACGCACCGCGGGTACAGGAGAGAAGACGTTCTCTTCCCCCATCGTGCGCTCGCACAACCCGTTCCGATGCCCCACGAGATCCTATTATAACGACGACGACGTGGCCGTGGATATATACGTATAATGCACACTGTAGGTACGTATCATATTGTTTTCGTCATTGTTTATTATTGTTATTAATGGCCATATCATAACGGACAAAAATCTGACGGCCTATACTCGCCGCCGAAGAGGGTAAATATTACAGTAGGTAAATACATAGGTACACCGTAGCTGGTATATATATTATAGGAGATCTAACGTACGGGAACCGGACAAAAAAAAAACAAAACTATTTTTACGATTAAATCTATTCAATTATTACGTATATGATACGTCGTGGTTCATATGTAGGTAGTTATACCATAATATATGATAGGTAAACTGCACGACAAGCCACAGTCGTCAACAGTTTCGTAAAAATGTATATTTCGTCTGGAGAGTAGGTACCTATATCATACCTAAGTTTATTATAGTGATGTTTGGATATTTTCTGTATAAAAAAAAATATATATATACCATAAAACCATATTTTATAATGTTATTAAGTATTATAAAAAATTATGATTGTCGACTATTGAAGACTTAGGTACCTACTTATACATATGTATCATTTAATGACGTCTCATCAAGTCTGGATTAAACATCCATACTGGGACCTCGGATCACAGAGGTCTTATTATGATCTCGTTTCAACCCTTGTCCGTACTTCTAAAAAATTATATTTACGTACTACTCTCATTTGGCTATGAATAATTTTATGCCGTTAAAGATTAAATTATTAATAAAACTAGCAAAATAAGTGTGTGCAATTACATGATATATTTAAAATTCGTAAGAGATAATAAAAACTAATACGTCATTAAAAAAATATATATCATCAACCTTTGTTCATGTTTCTCATATACTTTATCATATTGTAGTGAATATAAATTTATCATTTAATAATTCTTCATGATGCAAGCATTTTTTATTTTATATTTTGAAATTTCTTTTGAATGTGTGCTTCTATAAAACAAATTCTCCGAAATCTATCCCCCGCCCCCTTTAATTCAGGTCTTTGTTTATCATTCAGTTTTTGTGGATGTTCACATAATATAAAACAATAGTTTGTATTTTTGTAATATGGTACCTATTATATCGTAAATTTTTTTTTATAGCTGCTTCCAGTTAGATAATTTTACAATAATTCGGAAAATCGCCAGTTACAATATAGTTACAATAAATGTTAGTACGTCGAAATTGATTTTTTCTTAAATTGAAAGTTATATCGTTAGCCTGTGACAAAATCCTGTGTTTGGATAGTAATTATATATTATTAATATGAGTGTTATGTCAGAGGATGTCTGCGCACTTTTTGATTGCTCCACTGACCAACGAGTTCTAAATGACAAATTTGCGTTCAGAAATTTTGAGTTCTTAAGCTTTAATATTATAATCGAGTTCATCTACAATCAAACTGAAAGTAAGAATATTATAATATCCGTGTGTACGTTGGCTTTTAAGGATATATCAATATTTGTCTGTTACGTACCTATATAATGGGTCATGATCATTTTTAAATTTTAATATTTTATGCATAGCTAGGACTCCAAATAGCATTTAAATTGAAATATATTGCTACATTTTAAATTGTATTCTCAATATAATATATTAAAGATAACTCCAGAAGTTCGGCGAACGCAAATTTTCGGATAGTATGTTGCAGCGTGCGAATCAAAGAGAGATAACAAAATATATAATTTGTGGACATTCTTTTACATGTACATCATGTATCTTCATACATTATTGTAAAATTATAAAATATATAAATATGGTATGTGCGACGCGTGAGTGCGTCTACCGCTTTACGTTAATATATTAGTAAGTTTAATACATATTGCAGTATATACACTATATTATAGCCTCACGCCACGCCAGACCACCTGTGTCTTACCCTCCTGTCGTCGGGGTGTACGAAGTGTAATTATTATATGGACACGCGCCTATGTATATCGTCATCGCTCGTGCTTTAGTGGCAAACGTTTTACACTGCACATACCAACGTATTGTATGTATATATATATCTGCCCAGTAATAGTTTTAACGCATTGTCTTAAACACGCGGCGGCAGAGGGTCGTCGTTTCCGTACACTCTCGAGCGCGTGCACACGACGATAATATAAACGCTCGAGCGTATTGTCAAAGAGTAAAATAAATGAATAAAAAAAAAATCGTCTGTGCATGCCGACGCACTACGATATATACCTACAACCGCTCGCCGTCGGAACACGTGCCCGAATCCCTTTTGTTTTTTAATCTTCTATATACGAATCTCATTATAAATTAAAAACAAATATTTTTATCCCTTCACCGCCGCCGGCGGTAATAATAGTCTTCGAGAGAGCGCGACAGAGAGCAGCGCGTTTACCCCTTCAGTGATGTCCCCGAACCTTATATATGCATTCAATATTAAACGCGTCGCCTCCATTACCCTCCACTTAACACGAACACCGGCCTATATACTATAATGCGAGCACTAATCCTCTCTCTTTCGGGTTCTTCATAAACAATCAAGTCGCACTTAAACCCTTGTGTTTTTAGTGCACCGCCTCTTAATGTAACGCTTTTTTTTCATCCTTCTTCATTACCGCTACTTAATAAATTATATTATACACACACACCGTGGCATTAAAAAGCGCGTAAAATTGCTGACTCCTCGTCACCGCGCAGCAGCGCTCGGCGTACTGCACGGCCGGCTCGACCAGTTTTCGAGTGCTCCGCGAAGTACCTATGGACAGAAATATATTATATTACATTTTATGTATAGCTAGGTATGAGTACCCATTGTGTGACTTATGTCTAAATATGGTTTTAAAGAACCTGCGCTCGAATCTAAAGACGTCGACACAATATTATATATCGATTCGATACAAAATGTGCGTATTATCCATTTTATTTATTTTTTGTTTTATACAGTTGTCACTAGACACTAGTATAACATTTGAAAAATTGTCATTAGATCGCCTTACATATGCCGTCGTCGTATATAAAGCATATTATGTAAATAAATATTGTACTACACAATATGTCAATATAATATGAATTGTATACGAAGTAGGTACACAGCAGCACAAAACAATCAACATTAGAAAATCGATTTGTGAATATAAAAATTTAAATTTATAAGTTAAACAAATCAACAATCATGTATCTACAGTGATGATAATAAAAATAATATAATACCTTATTAGGTTTAATGATAAGTGATAACGTAATAATTTATACAATTTATAAGATCTCTAGTATATAATATTTCCGGATAAAATATAAGTGATTACCTACATTGGTTGAATTTTCTCAAGGTTATATAAAACACGAACGAGATGATTATTTATATTCGTGATTAAAGTTTTTCTAAATAAAATAATAAACAGTAGGTACGATTTGTTAAGCGAGGGAAAGATCCATTAATATAACTTATAAGATATAAATTATATGCATTTTAATTCACTACTAACTGACATCAATATAATATTAGTCAAAAACAACTTTATTAAAATAATAGAACAAAGTCAATGCACAAATTAATAACTAAATTAGCTAAATATAATTAATTTTCAATATTTACATATAAGTATACCTAACAAAAATTGGAAATAATACTAAAAAAAATATTATTTATATGAACTAATTCAACGGCCCCATCAATTCAACGAAATTATCAAAATTCATCTCTAATATAGGAACAATAATATTCGGGTAATATAATCGAGCAAGAATAATCGTTTAGATTAGAAGTGCATTTGGTTAGATATATTTAACTTACATGGTTACGCTTATGATGGAACTCAAAATAAAGTTATATTGAGTCACTATCGCTAAATGCTAATTGCTAAAACCTGTCTAGTCCATTACAACGGTCGCCGTCGGCCAAGATGTACCAGACAGGTTATAAACTGAAGTTAAATTTCAAAATTTAACCGAGAGTGCAAGATTCGAATTCCTCGGTCTCACTTATCATTCATTACCGTTGATTTATTCATCACTTTAGAAGTTTGGCCTATTCTGCATAATCTGAGCCACAGATGACTATATACGAGGTATGTTCAAAAGTATTGGGACAAATGTTCTTGCGCCTAATCTTTAGACTCACTTTCAACTACTATACACATATAAATAGATATTATATTAGCTGCACATTAGCACAGGACAATATTGGTATTAGTGAATCAAGGCATGGGTAAATCAAGTCATCAAAATGCAAAGGAAACTTCAAAACCACTTTTGGATATGGTTCTTTGAGCCCGCCAATTTTCAAGTTTAAGTGCTTTAAAGGTGTCCGGCAGTCAACTGCTGTAGATGAAAAATGATCCATGCGTTCTGCTGGATCATCGACACATCCAGAGATTGTGACGAAAAATTGCAAAAAAAGGGGTCGTAATGGCCGTAGTTTTCACTTGCGCTATTGCAAGTTGGCATGGGTATAATATGGGATTTCATTTTCAGTTTGTCATATTTTCGGAACATACACTTATTATTTCTTTTAACATGATATACCTGCTTAATGAGTATAGTCTACCGATACCGTGTGCATATATAGCGTGTGTGCGCCAACGTGTTTAATAGTATGGTCACACATATTATATTATAAATAGGCAGACGACACACGTCGAAAGCCGGCGGCCAACGAGAACTACGTACGCATAATATATAAACGTGAAATTAGATTTCGCAGTCGCAGGAAATAGTAATAATAATAATAGTACGTAAGGGACATTACGCTCTATAACCCGCGGTCCGCGGGCGGCGAAGGAGTAGGTGATCTCACGCTCGTCATATTATTATTATAATATTGTACGGTCGATCCGCCACCACCGCTGCCGCGGGCTATAAACAGACGGCGGCGAAATAGAATATAATATGAGCATATATATATATATATACATACATATACTTTAGACTGAGCGGGGAATTCAAATCAGGACCCGATCCCGAATATTACCATATTGTTGCGGCTAACACGACGGTGGGTGCGGGTGGGTGGTTATTGAATGTGTGTGCGCTCTTACCCGCACGACCATATACGCGTACAATATTATAAGAGTATATGCTCCATATATATATATATACGGTCCTACGGGGTTAACGAATAAATTATCACGGGGTATTGCACACGCGCCTATACATACATTACACAATGCATACACATAATATAAATAATAATAATAATAATAATAATGATATACGGGTCGAATGTCTTAATTGTTTCAATTGGTCGCCGCCGCCGATGCGGTTGCGTTTGAATTTTTTATTATTTATTTTTTTTTTTTTATCATCGCCGTTCTCGTTAGAATTTATTTATTATTTCTTTTATAAATAGGCCATTGACTTCGATGTTCGTATGCACCACGCATCAACACCACACGTGTGCGAAACGTACCGAAAAAATAAAATTAAAAACCCTTTCTCGATGACGGCGACAAATTGAATGATTGCCTCCTAATGCCTATATTACTATTATTATTATCATGTTATAAAATACGCGCGCCGCCTAGACCGCGAGTACACAAAAAAACACATCTGTCGTGTGCGGGCTCACTATATAATTATTATAATATCTGGTTCAGCAATACATCATCGTATTTTATAATCGTATACTCGACTATTCTACTTTGGTTTGCCTTGACAATAAAATTTAAACGCTGTGAATAAAAAACCCTCATATACATCGCTGATTATGAACTTCATCGAAATCGGCAGCGACAAATTCAGTCCCCCACCTCCCACTGGTGGGTTGACGAGACACTAGGGACGGCCTACAATGTTAACCGCACCAGAAGTGTCAAACGAATAACGACGAGACTGCAGTCTGTTTAAATCGTGTACAATATTTTTGACAGTTTTTTGTAGGTAATATAATATAATATTATTATATTAAATAAATCACAGTTTACGCATTAATTGTATGATACCTGATATTGGTGCCAATTCAATTCATTAATTAAGATACTCAAAATAATCAAAAATACATAAGTATATTACCTATATTCATATTATATTAGGTATACTATTATATAGGAGTGGCCACAAAGCAATGAACTGCATTACACATATTTTTACAATATTCACTAAAAGCATGAAAATATTGCTTTAATTTGTTTTTTTTTTTAGTAATTATTAGGTGTTTAAAATATTGTCACAGCAATGTGGCAACAATTATTCCATATTGCAGCAATAACTTTAGGCAATATTGCTTTCGTTAGGTTTATCAATGCTTCGAAAAGATTGCCTTTGATAATTTGTTAAATGTTTTTTTTTATGTTTCATAGCTTTTACAAAAATTAATGTGAGTACATGATTTGTGATCTGATTTTTCGATATTCCTATAATAGGTAGGTATATAATGTATGTCATTGTACAAACGAGCCACTAGTTAAACAAATACAAATTAAACACTATCAATATTAATCAAGTATAACATTTTAATTGTTTGTGAATTATTTTTTAAACAGTCTAAATAGTAAATACCTACCTATTATTTAATTCACCTAGAAAATATTATATCGTAACATAAAATGTGCGATTGCCTTGATAAAATACCAACGCGTTATTCCATCAAAACCGATCAATAATTACTTCTCAAGACCTCGACAACATCGATTTAATTTAAATACCATATATATACCTAACATGAATAGTGTATACATATAGCTTGCAGTTCAATAGAAATTAAATATATATATACACACTTGCTTAGGTACTAGCTAGTATTTATATTATGTGTTTTTAAAATTAAATACTTATTGAATAGAAAATCTGACAGTATCTTAACCTTTTTTTATTCGAATAAAATTGTATTGTTTGAATCTGCGATTTATTAATTTATTCAAAAAAAAAAAAACGAGAAATGTCTTTTTGAAAAAGAATAACAAATTATATTATAGGTACGTTGATTTTATTAAGTACCTACGTATATCTACATTCAATTTATATTTTCTTAACAAAAGAGCATTGCAATGACCTGTTAGACTTTGAGTTTATTTAATTTTTAATTTTAGATAATCGAGTATATCTTGAATAATTAGGTTACCTATACTGGCTATACTCATGTTTATTAACGTCAATCTATCCAGAAAATATGATAATAAAATCAATAATTTAATAATACTATGAAATCTCTAATAATTCAACTATTATATTATGTACCTATGCGCATAAGAATGGTTTTTTTTAATGTAATATTTTTATAAAATACAAATCGAGTTGTAGGCAATATATGTATATATATATATATATAGATTACAATTTTGGAAATTATAAACAAAAATATTAAGTTCTGTCACACGTGTTCCGTAACCCTACAGTTCCAAAAACCCTACAGTACCACAACCTACAGCTAATGGCCTCAGTTGTCGAAGCTTAAATAAATAAATAAAAAAAAATTAAGTTCTGTGTGAACTACAGGATGTATAAGTACTGCAGCATTACGATAATTTTTAATATTATCCCAGAATAAAATAATATTTGACTATTTTTATCTGTGGCGTTATCACTATTTCTGTAAAGCATATTTTAATATTTCAAAGGAGAACATTTACTGTTGAATTAACGACGTGTTGATGTACAATCAGAGAATTTATAATAAAAATTACTATAGATTTTAAAGTATATACCTAACTATTATAGTTGTTTTGTATTTACATAGTAGCTAGTATATATAGGTATTTTGTACAGGCATATCTTATATTACGTCACGGTACTATATATTTGTGAATCGCACTGTATAGTGTATAATAATACGTTTAATATGTTTTAATATTATAAATTATAATTTAAAGCCGAGTCAGAACAATTTCGACGGTTAGCCTTGCAGACAGTTTTATTCAATGATAAATGATCGAGAAAATAATTATGCTTCACCGAACGTCCCACTGATAACAGACCATAAAAGCCTGAAAAACATGACGCAACTTCTAGCGGGGTCAAGCTTTGGGGTTATCGTATCACATACTCCTCTCTTCGTGTGTAGGTACATATATATATATACATAAAGTGTGAATGTTTGTATTAGTATTGAGTATATTATAATGCCGTAGCACAATAATTATTATAATAGTTTGAAAACAAAATGTGTTTATGTATACTGCAGTGTGTCTGTGTCTAAAATTTAATAATATATAATATGTATATATTGAAAATACTAATAAATAATTATGACTGTTATTGGTACAAGCAATTATGTTGTATTAATGTAGGCAGGGAGTTAAGTTTTAGATACAATATAGAAATAAATATTTAATTAGGACCTAATTGAGAATCTCCAACCACTTTTATGAAGCTCTATACCCGGCCAGAGCTAAACTACATAAATTCTTTAAACTACTAGAATTCTTATCAAAAACACACCTCATATCGGTCAAAATACATAATACATTAATATAATATGATACGTAATATACTAATATACATATTATATTCTTGTATACCACTTGAAATAATTTAATTTTTCTTTTTCTTTTCCTTTTTCTTTGTGTAAATACTATTTATGTATAATTTGTGTACATATAACCCATTTTTTTTTCAATAACCAATATGTTAAGTTGTATATAAAAAAAAGTTTATGTTATTATAAGTAAAAAAAAATAATGTGATTAAAAAATGTTGACTATCTTATATCCATTGACTTTTGATAAATTTATAATTTTGACTAATGGCTTTCACGTAGTTACGTAGGTACCTTAAACTACTTATCTATATTTAAAGAAGAATAAAAAATTTTTTACACAGAGCTTTGTTGATTTCTACAACTTATAAGCTGAATCTAATCGTACAAGAAGAGTTATCTGTACAGTGTACATATTAAATGCTTATTAGTTAATAGTTATAATTTGTAAATAATATAAATTAACGAATAATGATAATCTACACCAAAACAGGATGTATATAATATGTATATATTGAACTAATAACAGTTTAAATATTCTTAGGTATCTGATAGTGAACTCTCTGGTTACTAAACATTAATATATTAATAAAACTCAATACAGTCTTTAATCATAACTCATATAGATCTAAATGAATATGAGTTATAATAAAATATACACAAAATCATCTTACATGAATCCTATCATATTATATAGGTAGGTAATACAAATAATCTAAATCGAAAGTTTAAATTTAATCATATTGATCGAACTTATTTAAGTTATTTGAAATCTATATAAATGGTTATCTATATTATTATTTATTACCTATAAGTTATATTTAAAATGAAGGGATAGTAGCGTACCTATATAGGCAATACACTGGTTTTAAGAGTTTTAAATAATTACAAATTTGTTGGTTATGATCAAGCAGGATACATTCAGATAATAATTACCTAATTATTGTTACCTAAAATTCTAACCTTATTTGGACACAATTTGTTTTGAGGAAATGATCGTATCACAGAGAACATGTTGCATATAATATTTGCATTGATTGACTGTTGTTGATTTAAATGTGCGAAACATAGAATATAATGATTAATACGTCTTGCTGTAGAATTGAAAAATAAATTACCTTACCAATATAGTAACAAATAACTCTTTTAGTTATAACCTATAACCTAATACAAGATCATACTTTATGCTTTGCTTTATTTTTGTATTATATTTCGATCCAGCTTCCCAGAAAGTCTGAAGTCTTACGTTAGTTGCCCAGGTTAGCGTCGCACACAAAATACGATTGGGTGAATATTGATTATGCATAGGTTTATTATTGATAGTAAAAAATAACAAAAAAGTTCAACAATAAACAGTGGATAAAGAGTGAATTATACTGATAAAAATCATATATTTTCACGAATATACCTATATATATGAGGCTTGATCACAGAAAATAATGTTATCGTCTGGATGACTACATCTATAAAAAATTAACAAAACTATATAACTAATATAATAAATACAAATATTAGGTACCTATAGGTAATTAATTTCGTGATGTTAAAGCACTATTTTAATAAAACAGTATTTTTTAATACAGTATTTTAATTTAAATACATTATGTTGATGTTTTTTTTAAAGCGATAAATCAACATCTATTATTCTTATTAAAGTTAAAATAATATTAATAAATTATGCGTTTATAGATGTTTAATTAAAATTACAACTGTTATAATATAGATGAACAGTATATTTTTACTATTTTATATACATATTTTACATCGATATTTTGTAATAAATTTAAAAAGTAATCACTATCTTAAATTGATAATATAGTAGTAGGTACATTAAATTTAATAGCAACTAACATCATAGAAAAAACAAAATAATTTAATTTTACCGAACATAAAAGTAATCTGGAAATACAATAATTTTTATCGATTGTTATAAAATGCTTATGTAATATAGGTATACCTATGTGTTGTACAAAATATGGATTTTGTTATTGATTTTTATAATTTTTTTAATATTTTTTATCAATAAAATGCAATGTTTAATATGCTGTATATTATATTTTATGCGAGAAATAAATTGAAGTTAAAAAATGTGTATCGTTTATACTATACATATCTATACCCACTCATACTAATATGTATATCATATTATCAGGAATGATTTTTCCCAAAAAATAATGTACCCATTAATAGAAAATGTCTAGTGCCCATAAACTTATAGAATACTGAAAAAGTGACAAACATATTATTTAATATACACCTTAGCGATTTTTTTCATATATTTATTTGAATACTGTGTAACTCACCTCTGTGAAATCTTTACAGTATAACACTGTAACATTTACAAAAAATATAATTTTATAGTAATATATCAATTTTAAATCATTTTTCTACATAACATTCTCCCCAAGTATGAGTGCTCACGCTATGTACTTAAGCACTTGTTTTTATGTATAGTAAATTACAACACTGTCATCATATATTGTCATCCATAGACATAAGGCCAACGTTTGCTAAACGTCTGCCAATGTTCTCGATATCCTGCAATCTTACAGTATAAAGTGTTAAAAACTAGAAAATATATTTCATTCGGACGATGATTATATGGTAAATATATATTTTATATATACTGCACGCACAACTACACAAGCGAAAGCGTTTCGACGTCAAACCCTTTGGGGACGCTCTGCTGAGGAATACTTTTTTTTTTTAATCAAAAAAACTCACTACATATATATATATATATAACACTCTCCCTCGCCCCTTCTCTCCCGTCTCTTTTGCGGACGACAAAGACAATGGACCGTATTGTATGATGGCTGTACATCGTTTTGTTTTTCAACGAGAGTTATACACGAATAATAACTTCCAAGTATACACACACACACACACACACACACACACACACACACACACACACACACACACACACACACACACACACACACACGGGATGCATCGGCAGCAACAACCGGTATGTATAACGAGAAAAAAAACCAACACAGCCGCCACCACCACCACCAACAACAACAACAACAACAACAACAACAGTATACACAACCCTCGGGGAATGCACTGGCGAGGAACAATCGCCTTTGACCGATCAAACGGGGCGCAAATGCGTACACAACAGATGCACCGTATTTATACTTATAATACGTATATGTATATTGTAATAGCGGCGCATACTGCAGCAGCGCTTAAGGTGCATCTGAGACTTTGTACTACATATTATTCGATATTTACACACGCCGCATCCGTTTGATGTGCAACAGACGTGGTTAAGTCTTTGATTTTAAAATAAAAAAAAATACGAGTTCTTACAGCGCATCGTATATATATATATAATGTAAAAGCACTCATTCATATGAATGATGATCGTTCAATTCACCGCGACGGCAGCGAGTCAATTAAAAGGCTTTTAAAACAAATCGGTCTCGCGGTAATGCGATATTCTATTGTTCACGAGTGTCCCGCTAAGTTTCATTTTATTTTATAGTTCGATGTATTTTTTTTTTCTGTTTAGGAACGTCGTGTAATGTTGTGCTATATGTAGCCATGTAGGTATAATAATGTTATGTGCGATGGGCACTATATGATAACATATATAGACGTCCTATTCTGTAGCCTAAAAGCGCGTAATTTGGATGGGTGGAGGGGAGGGGGTTGTAAATATAGGGTGCATTTGTATCTGTTTTTTTCAAACCGAAATCTTCTTTAGACCACGAAAACAAAATTTAAATTTTGAAACTGTACTATACACTATAAGTACTGCACGTTATAAATATGATTTTAATTTAGTAGTTGGTGTTTTTTTTTTACTTTTTAAATAATAGTTCACCGTAGTTGTAATTCAACAATTTACCAACTGCCAAAAGATCATTTAAACAGTGATTTATTATTGACTATATTTTATTTGGTATTAATAAATAGCATTTTTATATAGTTTAAGCATGTTGAAACCGACAATCAAAAAAATTAAATAAAGAGCATGTAGGCTGCATGGCAGTTGGCAGACACTATGATACAAATAAACGCGTTTTACAGTAGAACATTCTGTCGTAACCATTTATGTAATTAAATTGATGTCTGTGGTTTACCTATATAGGTATAATATATAAAATGATTTATTTACTTGTAATATAAGACCACCTGAAGTGTGAGATGAGCATACAAAAATATATATAGGTACCTTCTACCCACCTACATATTGTTTTCATATAACAAACTTATACATGCAATAAACTGCCTTAAAATATGTGCTTTGCATCAATATAAATATACGAGTAATATATAACTTTCTGCAGCCACTAAATATAATATAGAGTAGATATCGTATATTCGTATCACGCTGCAGTCTTGTAGTTGTAAACAAGAGAAAAAAGGGTTAATTACAAGGGTTACAAAAGGATGAACAATTTCGGGGAAAAATAGTACTATTATACATATAAAATATATATAAAACGTATAAACTCAAACTTTTTTGGCGGCACAGCAGACGCCGTCTTCGTGAAAGATAAATATAGAGGGAAAGAGAGAGACAGAGACAAAGAACAAAGTGTACGTCTGCCGTGTAAACGGCGTGTATATTATACGGTTTAATTTACCAACGTGCGCTAAAAGGATGCCACGTTGCTGCCCTCTGAAGGCTATAAGATTTATTTTATTCACCGTCAACCCTTTCGTCGAGCACGCGACCGCGAGAGATATGCTTATAATAATAATTATTATCATTATCATTATTATTACTATTATTATTATTATTATTATTATTATGCTGTACCTACACCCGGGTACTTTACCCGGGGGAATCCGAAATCCATACGTCTGTGCACCTGTGAAACACCGGAAACCGAGGCACTATAAGGATCACGTATACATGTTTTATAAGTATATAATATAATATTGTATATAATATATAAATAATATAACATGACACAAGCAATATATTATATTAGATGTATAATACTTACATAGGGACCTATGTCTACTGCATACACGCAATGAAGAAAAATATTGGGGTCTTACAAAATATACATTTACAATATGTACCTATATTAAATATCTATAGCAAACTTGTGTCTTTTATGCTGTTTTAAGAATTTTCCTAGGGTGAATGCACTTTTTAAACAACAAAAACTCGACGAAAAGAATTAGATATAGGTGTACCTACCACGTTTATTGATCATATTATCACGCCGTGTTCCTCGTAATCGTTTTTAATTTTTATATGCAAACTATATACAAATGAAGTATAGATACATTGACTATAGTCATTATGTATACATGACGACGATTAGCCTATATATAGCTCCTTAAAAATACATCATACAATATACAATATACATACAGAGGGAAATAACTGCACCGTCTTACCATTGCACATGTATTATATTATATTATGTTCATAAGTTATAACGTGTCAGACTGTCAGATGCTATCACTAACTTATTCTATTTAATCTGTGACCTAATCTCGGCTTATACCTACACATAATATTATATATTATATAGTGCTTATTTATATATAGTAAGACAATCAATAGATTATATAGTTGCATATTATAATTATAACGTTTTAACGGCAAGCCCTTACCATGGATTGAAAACGGATATACGTTAAATATTCCATCATCTGTTGACCTGTGGATGCGAAAAAACCCATCACGCTGAAAATTCTGTCAAAAATGTCTTATTCGCATTCGACCAATTACTCCAAACTCGTATATTATACTATCACACATTACGCATATTATGTTTTTGTGGTCAAACGATGTTAGGATAGGTTATAGGTTTAGAAGTTGAAAAATTCGGTAGGCGTGCAAGATGAATATCGTTCTTAAACGGTCCTTGGAATTATTTAACCCATGATAATATGATAATATATACATATATACTATGTACCCAAAAATATGATAAGTGATCCATATTTAAAAATTGTATATACAAGCAGGCACGTCACATAATATACTTATCAATCAATAATTGCTTGATACTATAATGCTTATCATGTACAATTATATGTTTTTTTTTTAAATTTAGGTAATTATAATATTACATTCATTTACATGTTTCAGTATATAGATACATATAAAACATTTTAATATTTTACAGGCTTGTTAGATGTAGGTATACATAGTATTATATATTGCGACATCTAAAATAAACACCATATTTCAAGCAAAATATTTTGAAATGTTAATAGTAACGCTTGGAAATTATAGGATGATGTATAAACAGTGTTTATTAAACACTTATATTATACATTATACTTTTTCAATATATTTATACGAGTAGTCATAAATTAAATTTTTTCAATCGCAAAATAAATGGCATTTTTAATTTTACATAAAACTGGTATGTATAATGCGTATAATATTAAAACTACCTATGTAATTATACTATTATAATATATGTATGTATATAATATATAGTGTTTACTGTTCAGTGTTGATGACAAATGAATAATGCATTTGATTTTTTTTTTTTTTGTGACTATTTATATACAGCAGCGAAGGTTTACCATATGTATTATGTATAACTGTACCATATATATAGCTATACGACATATACTACCACACAGGTACAAACACATACACGTGCACTGCAGTATTTACACACTGCCGAGCACCGACAGTATATAATATATACATGCACACATAGGTATTACATATACATAGGTATGCACATAAAATATAGCAGATGTAGAATAACAATCAACTGTCGACATTTTAATAATAATTAGAATATGGCCTCAGCAGTCTATATATACATATATATATGTGCTAAACCTTTAGGTACGTACATCCCCTGATATTATTAATTATTACGAGTCATCCGATTTTTGTCGCTATTGAATAAGCACGTAGTTGGTATGCATTTTTCATAAGGTATTGTCTACTATAGATAATCGATTACTATTATTCGAATATTAATTCACGGAAATCAAAAAGACAATTGGGTCACATTGGTTCTATATACGTAAAATAATTATTATTTTATCGAGTCCTCGAACAACGCAATGTTTTCACGACTGCGAATTGAGACTTATGCGTCGCCTGTATAATATAAGAGATTAATAGCTACCTATATCTACAAATACATTTATACAGTGTAAACTGTACATATATTATGAAGGTAATATTATAATATAATATTATATATAATATCATCATGTTCATTAGAAATTATTATATTTTACCTCCATTGAAAACATATAAGTTATAACTTATAGCCTTTACATAAGTCCATATTGAAAGTAGACTTTTTAGTTGTATTAGTTTGTGTAATCATTTGCTGGGTTCTTGTATTGGACATTTCCCTCCGTTTAATCATTTTCATATGTTTTACTGTTTGTATATGTTGTATTACAACACTAGATCGCAGTTCATATTCTACTTTAATTTCACATATTTTGCAAAATAAAATTCTTCCGTCTGCGGAAAATATATTATCCCCAAATTCCAAAATAAAACTTCTCAACCGGCTAATTTGTATTTTTTTTCGTTTGGCATATTATACCACAAATACAAGCCCTAATAAATATTTAAATAACGAATACAAATACGAACACGACAACGATTGACGATACGTCATGCACTCGATAACGATCGTGGTCCGTCGATCACTATGTACTGGCAAACAAAATAATATTGTAAAAGACAGATTAAATAAAAATAATATTGTCCTCAGAGCTAAAAATAAAATGGGTTCCCCGTAATGCTTTTGATTATCGCCTTATCAGTATTATTGCCGACAAAATCATGTAGATAAAATTAATTTACTAAAAAATCGATTTAAGAGTAAATAATCAAAAATTATTTTAAAATATGCAATAAAAATCAATAATACTTAAAAATATCCATTTGTAGAAAAAAATTCCAAAATATGCATAACATATGCACTGTAAACTTTTAAACTTTAACTCCAAACATCACAACACAAATTTGTACCGGATCAGATTTATTCTATTTATACTTCCCGAAGAAATATGCAACTGCATATAAGTCCCGAGCCCTGCATACAACCATACTAGAGATAGAAAAGTAAGGAACAATCTAAATACAAGTATATTATTAAGGTACCTACCTACAAGCATATAATATACTTCTATAATAGTTTAACGATGCTACAAATGTAATACAATATAATATATACAATAACAGTGTAATTTGACGTGAATCACAGATCATTATGTTCCTCATCGCATGCATTATTTTGATGTTCTTATTTTTTAGCAGGTATACATTCTAAAGATGTATATAATATATATATATTATATTATATACACAGCTAGCTGAGATTATATTAATAACTATGTCGTGTAGGTACATCATCATCGTTATACGCGCGGGACATATCAAATTGGACGCATCGAACAAAACCGTGAAATTGATAATAATTTTTCTCTGTACAATTTTTTGTGATAGTATATTGCGTATTATATAGGTATAGAAATATTATTATTATAATATAATTTATATAATATATGAATGAGATGGGAATCAGTAAACATTATCTAGGTTTATATTATACTTATTACACACTATATGTATAATGTATATGTAACTATCGCTGTGTCCCATTCATATAATTGGATATATAATACCTTTATAATTTGATCACGTGTTAAAAAAAAACTTTCAGGCGTCTTAAAAAAACAGACAATAGTTCTGGTTGATTGAAATGTAGTTTCGATAAAAATAAAATATGACGTATGTATAGTGTAATAAGTATATTAAACTTCATATACCTATAAGTAATTTCAAATTTTATTATAACCATATAGTTTTTTTATAGGAATTGTTGAAATTAAGCTGTTTAACTCTTATAATATGGCAAAAATTGAATTCAAGAGCATGCATTTGATAATTATAATGTACATATATATATATATATATGGTTTATACTGGGTATTAAGTACCTAGAAAAAAACTTATAAGTTGGTACATTTTTATATGATAAATATATTATTATTTAAATTAGTTCGATATATTATTTCAGTATTTTAATGTGTTGTATATTTTAACATACTTCAGATTGTTGTGTTTTCTAATTTATTATAAAAGTATATATGCGTATATCACTTGAAAGTTTATACATTTTAATCTTTTTTTTTTTTGATATTTTATATACAACCTTTCAATACATAGCTAAAAATCTTATTTTTTAACATACACAAGTCTATGATTAACAAATTTGTATTAAGCATTTTTTGGATGTACTTATTTTTAGTGGACTTTTTTACTTTATAATGGTAATTATTTTAACCCAATTCCTGTAACTCTATACTGTTTTTCGTATTCCGAATTTTATAATAAATTATAATAATTCCAATTCAATTTTGAACTATGCATTATATTATTATTTTCAGTCAACACTTTTATATTTTTTTTAAGCATGACCAATAAATATTGATTAACATTTTTATGAAAATTGAATTATTCTATTCATTTTGTTGTATTTTAATATAATTTTTTGTTGACATTATGTTGATTTATTGAAAAAGATACTAAGTGCATTAACATTAATTAAAATTGTACTATTTGACTTGGTATTTTCATGGAATTGTTTTAAACACATTTAGGTCATGTTTGCAGCATTTCTTATATCACTGTTTAATGTTTTTTTTGTTTGTGTCTACTATACCGAGCCCTGGCTGTTAATAATATGAGCTTCTATATTTAATACATTATAGGTATATACAATTCTATTGGTGTTTGTATTACACGTAAAGATAAGTTTATTATGTATTTTTATAAAGTGCGTTATCTTTTATTATTTTAATGAAGTGCGAACGATACAATATTGTGCTAATAATAACGTATCAATAACATTTATCACCCACAAGATCTCGCATCCATATTGGTTTCATTTGTTGCATCGTTAATATTATATATAGTTACTTAACTATATAGTTATAGCTGGTACTTGGTAGGTATAAGTATTTATGATATTATAATTTTTGCGCAGTGTTTATAATTAGGTAGTTACCTATTGTACGTATCTATACTATCCACATGAATATAATATGATATATATTATAATTTAGTCCCCTTTTGTGAATCAATAGATATATTGTACGATACGACTGTACTCGGAAATTCGTACTAGGGGGAGAACATTTAAGAAAAATACAATCACTAAAAAATGTATAGTAAAGTATGCAATTTATTGTTGGTATAAACGTTGCACATAAATTAAGAGTACCTACCTATACAGAGTAAACTGCTACAATAAATATACCTACCTATATACGATATACTTTTAATTATGATGATAATAGTATGATAATTATATATCCAAGTACCTATATACGTTAGCGAGCAAATAACCTATAAATAATTGTGCATTTAACATTTTAAATTTAATATTGACTAAACCTATACCTATATATTATATTATATAATTTATATTCGAGATAAGGTATTTATATTGAAATAATAATATATAATACGCTCTCGATACAACAAAATGCATTGCGCAAGTCATATTATATTATATCAAGTACACATATTATAATAAAAATATTTAATTTAATGTGTAGGTACCAAACCTACATTGCACTATCTATTCAGATTCTTTTATAATATATTTTTGATGGGTATACAATATACATATACCTATACCCTACATTGAATATCTATACGGCCAAACTTAAGAAAAATATGTAACTGCATTATAATTTATACATTTTCTATATTGATGGTGCATAAGATTGCATTATATAAAATAGACATATAATATATGTGTGGGTAATTATAAAAGTATGTATCTCTAAGCCCAACAATAATCATTTTAAAATTTCTAACATAGTAATATCTATATACCTAAATATTTATACCCATTGTAACACCTATTTTATGCATAATATATTATTCTTATTGTGGTAACGACGACGAGAGAGGGAATATACTTTTTGCAGTCGGTTTGAGTGGAAAAAATATGTTTAGAAATTTTGCTGGCGCTCACCTGTGCACGCACGCGGTAGTACCGATGGCGGACGAGCAGAAAATCGATGGCTGGCGGCGAGGAGAGGTGTTACGTGCTCGCCGAACAATAGAATCTCATTGTCCCGCGCCTCAAGGTGTGGCGGGGGAGGCTGCAGAGGAATATTGCACTCGAGTTAATTATTGCGGTGAAACTGACGCGCAAAAAATATAAAAATACAAAAGGGGGGCGTCGGGGTAGCGCCGGCGGTGGCGTTGGTAGGCGCGTCTCGGGAGGGGGAGCGAATAGCCTGGGCACCCGCCGTCGCGTCAGCCGACGGGGTTTTCCTCCTTCGTCGCGAGCGCGGCGGTCTGTGTCACCGGGGGCCGCGACCGCGCGTGTGAATTGGTCAGAGGTGGCCGGGTCGGGAGCCAATGGCAGCACACCGGGCGCCCCGGTCGCTATGGCGACGGCGGTGGAGGGGAGCGGCGGCAGCAGCACCGTCGCCTTCGCCGTCGTGTACGCACGCCGCCGCCGCCGCGCACCGGTCTCCCCGGTCGGGTCTACTAACCTAACCCGGTGGCCCGCGGGTCAGTTCACTCCGATCTGGGATCGCGGCCGCCAGGTCTTCGAAAGGTCAAAAATCCGAAACGATCGTCGTCGTAAACGTCGTCTGTGCCGCCACGTTTCGCGCGTGTGAATTTTATTCGTCATTCGAAATCTGTTGTATTTATTTTAATTTAATTATTTTCGTTTGTCTCTAATCGAAACGAGACGAGACAAAAATTATTATTAACAATATCGGGCAAAAAAAGTGTTTTGGACCGTGTGTCAGCTGTACCTATTGGATTAATAATAATATAATTTGTGCAATTTTCGTGCGGGGTTATTGGTGAAAAAAAAAAGTCGTTCGTTCAGTGGTTGTTTCGCCGACGACAACAGTCCGGCCGAACAGCGGGATCGCGTGCTGCGGCGCCTGGCGGTTTCCCGCGGTAAGCGACCGGCACCACCTGCACTGCCGCCAAGTCGGGACACTAGCCCGACAGTCTCAGCAGACGCTCAGGTGGACGCCGGCAAGCACCATTATTATTCCGCATAACGGCCTCGCGGTGTGTCGCGCGGCGGTAGGCGGACTATGCACAGTGTCCGGTGGCGGTGGCCCCGGCATGACCGGCGTCGGCGGCCCGACCGGCGGTTCGGCCGCGCCGCCGTCGCACCAGGGTCCGCCACACGGTGGGCCGCCGGACCTGCTGACCAGTGGACACCACCACGATCTCGGTGGGTTCACCCGGAGCATGGCGCTGGTGACGCCGGCGTGGCGCGACCCACCCGGTGGAGGCGGTGGCCACCATCTGGACGAGCCGCAGCAAAGCACCACGCCGGGCACGGCCAGCTCGCAGTCCGGCGGTTCGCTGGTCACGCTCGGCGGACAGTGCGATAAGAACGGACAGAACATCGAGTGCGTCGTATGCGGTGACAAGAGCAGCGGCAAACACTATGGACAGTTCACTTGTGAAGGTCAGTGCAGTTTACTGCGTATATTGAGAGACACATAATATCGTTATATAAGACGCGTTTTAAAAATATTATTTTTCGTTGTCGTGGGAGCTTGATAAAATATTAAGAGTTAAAAAATTGTCAACAAAAAAAAATTATATAATAAGTGTGCCTTGGTGTGCGAATATACAATTGATAAAAATTTAAATTTTAGACCAACGTACTAAAAACAAAAATAATAAACAATTTGTTACCTAAAGATTTTACGCGCGTAGGTTTTTCGACCGAAAAATAAATATTTTTTTCCTCGTCCTCTGCGTGGCGAGAAAACGCGATAAGAACCCTCTACATATTATATTCGATTGAATTTTCAACTGACGGGACACGACAAAATATGAATCTATACAAAAAAATATATTTTTTTTTTTTATTAAATTTATCAATTGTTCTATAGGCATAAAATATTATATTTTATAGTACATAATTAATTCTAATACTATTCGCGAGTAAGCGATCATCAAATATTATTAAAACCGATGGAAAAAAAATTTCAAATTTATCCACGACTAATTATGATAATAACAAAAATTTAATACCGATAATAAAATTTAATACGGCCCGGCGGTTTCCGATCGCGCGCCGCTGAGCACATAATATACACACACGAACACGCGCGCGCGCGAACCACCGTCCGCGAGCCAGAACCGGATTCCTTTGGGTCAACCGGTCGGCGGGTCATAACCCGACGTGTGTCTGCTGCCACCGACGCCGCCGCCGCCGCCGCCTCATCTGAGTGGGTTTGTTTTTTGTGTGCGCTCCCGACACCCGCCCGCGATGGATATATATATATATAATAATAATGTAATACGCCTCGATGCCGCCGCCCCTCGGAAATGTAAACATTGCGACGCGCGCGAGATTATCCGAACGCGAGTCCCCCGAAAAACGATAAAAATTACATAAATCTCTCGATGAAATATGCATAACGATTGTATCTATATATAATTAAAACATTTTATTGTGATATTATATTATGAACCTTATAATATGATAATAATATGATGAAAAGCAAAAGTGGCCGGAAATGAGTTGAATAAAACATTGTCGTTCTACGCGTGTTCGAAAAAAACGAATAATATAATAAATCGATCACGGCGGTGGCGGTGGCGGCTGCTTTCCGCGGGATAATATAATTTTATTCTATAAAAGTATATAGTTGGATTCGCCGGGGGTTGAGTATTAAAGTGGTTTTAGAAAATATATGTTAAATTGTATAGGTTGCAGTAGATGCGTAGATATTATAATAACATGACAAATTTTCCGGGCTCAAGGTCGGATTCCAGTGGAAAAAACACGCTATCTACTGCATTATAACATTATGCACGTGTTCTTATAAATAATAATATATAAATAGTGATTTTTTAATTAAAAATAACCACGCTTAGAATTTTATTACGCCAAGATTACAGAGAAACAAGTTTTTTTTGTTTACTGTAAATACAACCAATAATTGATAAATGTCAAACACATATTGCACAAGTCGCCATGACTAATAACTCAATAATACATTAAAAAAAATTACGTATCGTCGATTCTATTCCGTCGCTTGTCTTCGAACACTAAAATTATACTTAAAATGTGTATTTTATTTCAAGTAACGCATATAATATGTATAACGTATCATACTCGTAGTGAATAACATTATAATATAATATGTGTATATAGATACCTATATATTATTTTTTAAATGCACATTATATATAATTATGGCCAGGCTACTGCACATTACTGCAGTTGAGGAAAAAATTGCACATTCAAAAAACTTTATTGCAAAATCGGTCACGTATAGCTGTATATAGTGCTTTGTCGGTATATAGTATATTACATATTAATATATTATATACATATTATATTATATACCTATATAAACGGATGTTCGTACCTATAGTGTAATGGTATAAAAACGCGTTTTTTTAATGTTTTCGACGAAATGTTTGTATAATATGTTACTATCTAAATTCTGATAAATAAGTACCTATATCACAAAGCATACATGTTAAAATATTATTCATACTTTTTAAATTCCGTTTGACCACACCAACCCGCAGCGATTGGGCACTAGCTGGCAATCACACCTCAGTATTTATACGCACGTTAAAATATATACCCACTGCTGCAGCAATGTGGATTAAAGTGTAAAATTGACTAAACGATTATTCTAACCGCGGTAGACCGTGTCCAATTTGTCATCGTTATTGTTTTGGTTTTATACAAACATGCGCGATTTTCATTAATACCATAATAAGGAGTATGTTCTGTTTTTTCTGTCTTATACAACCATATAGTAAGATAGCCCAGAGAGATTTAACTAAAAAAAATCTTAAAACATACTCATTATATCAAACACCTCCGCAGTCAACACGAAAACATCACGAGCATGCGGTCAACCGGTTGTCTCGTTGCTGAAAGTCGAAGTATAATATTATAAATGTGTGTGTATGTATGTAAATGTGGGTATAATAGGTGTAATAACGACATTCGATCATATCGCGGCCGGACAAGTCGTCGAGAAAATAAAATCATCGGGCTGGTGGTGTTTTTAAATTTCAATATTATGATAAACCGATTGATTTTGAAGAACGATTTTGAACTGATCTTTGTTCAAATATTAAAATTATTGAAATTTAATTTTTTTTAAACGATTTAGTGTGCTCGAAGTACCTTAAGTCCCAATTTTATACATTCAATTTCTAATCTTCAGCTATGTATAAGTACCTATTAACTTTACACCATGCAACAAAGAGTTTAAAAAAATTGTATATAGTTGCAACAACTCCCTTGTTTTGGTTACAAGATAAAACTGTATAAAAGCACTTTCTTTGACTTTTACCACATACCACATAGGTAGGTATTTGTAAAATTACGATCACATTATATATTATTATTTATTATACATTTATGCCCCGCAACTCGCAAGAAAAGATTGGAAACTCTATTTTTGCTTCTTTTTTTACATGCATAAAATATATTATTCACGGTAATGCCTATAACGTTCAAAAACGCTCCTGCGGGGAGTCGATAATATAGTGTGGTGTGTTATATAATATGTATACCTGTTGCTGATATACATTATTCACTGTGAACAACCCCTCGAGGCCTCGACAACGATGATTTGTCGGTTTCCGATGGAAATGTTAATTTTCGCATTAACCTTTATTATACTCGCAACAGGTGCACACTTTAATATATACCTTATGTGCTGTAGGTATACTTTAATTTTGCAGCAACGTCTAAAACTATACCAACGGATATATGGTAAATTTTTTTTAATCCATAAAACTAAAATCTGATAAAAACCCAGAACATTTCTATAATTTTTGAAAATAACTATTATACAATTATCGTTTTTTTTTGTATTTAATTTAATCCATAAAAATATACGAAATATTACATATAGGTACTGAACATATAATTTAACGGAAATTATAAGTGTATAAGTTGGATAATTCTTTAATAATAGTTATATAGTTTTCCTGTAAATAACCACTTGAACACGTGCCCTTAAAAAATGTATATAAGGTCTAGTTTGACATAAATATATCGTGTTACGGGTAAATGATATCTACTGGTTTACAAAATATATGTGCACATTTGTGGTACCGTCTTACCGGTGTACTCTATATATAATGTTTATGGTATATATAATATCATAATACTGCAGGTGCCCGACACGTTATGTTCCCGACAAAATCTGCTGCAGATGAAAGTACATAAACGATTGCAAATTAAATACGAAAATTGCGTGTTCAAGAATAATATATATATATATATTTAACTTAATTATTATGTTTCTGTTTGCGCGCTGATTATTCCTATACACACATATATATAGGTGTGATATTAACTATACCACCTCGGCAGTATATTAGTATAATAATAGGGCAGACTCGTACCTATATCCTTCTATACATAATATTATGTAGCTATATATATTTTACTACAAGTATATATAATTTAACACGTGAAATTACCTCGTCGTCCGAATCAAGCCTCTCCCGACGATTTCTGTTCGAATAAAAACGACACCTTATCCGTCGCTTGTACTTATATTATAGTATTATATTTTATCGTGTCTTTATATAGCAACTGTATACCTAGGTACAATAATAGTCAGGGTAGTGTTCACACTTGGTTTTTTCATTTAACGACTCGATCTGTGGAGGTTTCAGAGAAGTGACAGAGTGAGAGACGCAGTGAGACCGAGAGAAGTGAAGAGGCGAGTGATAAACAGAAACAAAAAACCTTTTCACCCTCCTTTATAATATAATTACCACACTTTCCATAAGGTTTTTACACGCGTGTATTAGTATATACACGAATTGTTGTTGTACCACCGACGCCGTTTCATTTAAAATGTTTTTTTTTTATAATGACCAGGCCGAGGACGACACAAATGATAATGACGATAATATAAACCGCATTTCAGATGCCAGGTCGGTCCCGGTATAACAAATCCCGCACGACCCGGTGCGGCGACGGCGGACGGCGCGAGCGTAGGCGCATATACCCTTCATTATCACAAAGCAGCAGTTCATTTCTCTCTCCACCGAGTAGTCTCTTTTTTTCCCTTTTTTATTATTATTATTATTTTTTTTTTTTGTTAACGTGATCTTTTTTTTTATTATTAGTTCCCCCTCGTTTCTCAGTCCCGGGCACGAGTCTGACGCGTACCTATGTACATAATATGTATATATATATGTATATGCAGCGCGTAGTATATGTACCACCCGTTTTGTTTGTATCCGTATATATATATATATATATATATATAGGTATACGACGCGTTTTAATTGTGCTATATTCTGTTTTGTCGACGACGGCGGTGGTGTCTCTTAATTAGCTGATACAGTGAAACTATCGTGTAATATTAAACGCCCCGTGGGCTTGCGGGGAGGGAAGGGTGCGACGGGGTGAACATAATAAGCCACGAGGTGCGGTGAAGCGGAGAGATCTGAAAGACTGCCGCGCCGCTGCAGTAACCTGACCGTGGTGGAAAAAAAAGCGCAAAAAATCGGGGTAAAGGGTCACAACGAGTCGCCAAAAGGGTAAAATGTACGCGAACGTACGTCGATGACGTCTGCCGCGGTGCTTCCGGGATATACGGTATACGGGTGGGCAGGTAGGTAGGTGTTATTAAAACGAGTGCGGAACTGATTAAAAGAGTTAATTCTGCGTAATCAAACAACGGCTTAACTGTATAATATAATATGCTGTGTATACGCAATGCACTGCACCGCACGAGATAGTAGAATAATATATCATATACGTATATATTATAATAATTATATGACTTAATAATTTTATACGGCGCGTATATATTATTAGTACCTACAACGTGTATTATTTATATTTTATAAAAATAAATGTACATTTTAATGGAGAAATAAAAAATTGGCAAAGACATTCGCAGTAGTTGAGTCATAATAATATAATATTATATTATATTAAAAGCAGTGTCCCGTTTGTACACACATTATGATTTTAATTGTTAGATTTATGTATAGGTACAATATACACAGATTTAAAATATGTACTGAGTTCGCATTGATAAAATAATGTACACCGTGCGATATTGCCTTTTTTTCAGTTTCACCTTCAACGCGTGAATATTCTAAAACATTAGCAGGTGATTATAACTAAAATTATAATACTCGATAGTCGATACGGCCAGGTATAATTTTCGGTAGCAAACTCATAAATCAAAATTTTTATCGTAACATTGAATATTCAACGACTTTGCATTGTGCGCATATAACGTTTCACGTCTGTATGAACGTATATAATAATATCAGCTATTACACGTCGTGTAATGTGTAGTATTATATAGTATAATATAGTTATACCAATGTGTAATATTTTATCATCGAGACCTTTGAGAATATTTTAATGGAACAAGGTCCGATGATATTATAATAATTATTTTTTTTACATCTTTTAATTAATATATTTTTTTTTTTTAAATTATCATTATATCTTATCATCATTCTGCAGTATAAATACGCACGTCATCGAGTATTTCACGTATGCTTAAACACGTCGCTCATCTAATTATATAATACTATCATCGTATATACTTATTATCATATTGCATTTTAGACATATTAATATATATAATATATAGGTATATAAAAATCTCGACCATGGCGCGCGGTAAACGCCTTGTAGCCCGATTGATTCGAACTGATTTAACTCAGACATATATACATCGCTATTATTGTATTATTCATTATTATAATTCAATCCATTAGACGTGCTTAACGGGCGTTAGGCACAACCGCTGAACCGCGTGCTTTTCTATAGCTACATCAGATACTATCTGAAAGCTAATTAAAAGTGTTTGGTGTACTGTAGATAGTATACATAAAATTGTAAATTATTTTTTAAATAATATTCTGTTTTCATTAATGTAATGTATGATATTAAGTAATGTATAAATTAATTTTTCATTGACGGTCTCAGTCCTATTATTATTATTGACCGTACCCGTTATTGAATGTGGTGTGTAAAATACTGCGGAGTTTATTTAATATTATTTGTTTATGTAAGAATACCTACTAGTTTAATACACACGTGTGTGGAATAATTTTATTATTAAATATAGACCACTGGATAAAAAAAAAAAACATAAAAAATTGTGAAATGCCTTGAATATAGGATTCACTGTCAACAAAAGGGATGTGGAGAGGGAGGGAGAGAGTCAGAGAGAGAGTAATAATAATACATAATATAATAAGTATAGGTGTACATGTTAGTATAAGCAATCCACCCTTTTTATAGTTATCACTCAGAAATGTTTGTCAAATTTATGCAAGTCATATCCAAGATAAAACTTATATATTTGTTTCGTTATTATTGAATTAATGTGTCCATTCGCTATCGGAGTAGAAAGTCAAAATATAGTGATATGGTATATTAGGTAGTTAAAATTGTTAAAATTAAACTCTAACACTATATTGTACTTGTATATAATATAATACATATTATAAATATTTTTTAGTTGCGTATGGGTTTAGGCACAACTAAGAGTAAGAGCTTTGGGGTGGTTACCGCTCGCAAGATATTTTTATAGCCCTAATAATGAATCTCAGAATTTCGTGTTTGGCACATTTATTAACCAAAATGAAAGCTTTAGTTACTCCTATATATGCGTACAGGTGCCATTATTAATTGTAGTATAAAATAAAATATGATGTTTTAAGAAAATGATACGAACAATTTTGATCGGTTTTTACTTATAACAGTCTATTACCTATTCATCATTCATGCGATAAATAATAATATAATACATAAGTATATATTCATAAATCACAATGGTTGGTGAGTTGTTATAAAATGATTACTAATCGTCTAACGAAGTACAATATAACATAATAGAAGGATAGAAGTGTCATTACAAAAACATTTTTTTTTTCTAGAATGATTAATATATAGCATAGGTATCATAAAAGCGTTATGATGAATATTATAGCTTTAATAAAGGACGTGAATTTTATTTATTTAATAAACGTCATTGGGCGTTAAAAACACGCTATTGCGCTGTTGTCATTTTTTAGTCGAACTTGACCCATCAGCGATTATGAGTAGGTATTTAAAGTGTAGATGAGAGGTGTGGGGTTGCACCAGCCGCGGGACCCATAAAATGTTTTCCACTACTCCCCTTATCCAAATTCAAACTAATTATAATTAGTAGTTATAACTGTATACTTATTCGAAATTTGATTTTTAAATATTAAAATTCTCTGAAAAATATTCTACTTTGGAATATGAAATTAAAAATGTATGCTGATGTACAAGAAAGTAAAAGCTCGATAACGGCACGAATAAAGTAAATATAAATCATTTTTTTTAATGTTGTCTTGTTGTGACTGGTATTCATAAAAAAAATTTCAAAAAACATCAAGACTTTTGAGAAATATGTCAATGAGTACCATTACATCGCTGTAGTTGCGTAACATAATTTTATATGCCGGTTCTCCGACAATAAAGACAAATAAAATGACGCGTATTATACACACGCGAGTGAGCCTATTGGTGAATCCATCTCTGCGAGCATAATAGATAATATTAGGTAGGTATGTAATAGATACACATCATAAGGCGTAAATCGCTGTTAAATGCACATTATGAGCTTTACTAGCTGCAGGTGTCGGAGTTCAGACGTCCTATATATTATTATTAATATTTTATTATTGCCCATAAGTATCCGGAACCCGTAGTTATTTATATTATCTTTCTCCGACACGCGTCCGACTTGCTCGCGTATAAACATATTAATGTATTATATTATTATATTATTATTACTATATTGTCATGTGTATATGGGTGCCTATAATACAGTGCTCGGCCACCTTAAGCAGGCGAGAGAGGAATGATACTCGAAAAAAAGTATACATATTATTATATACTATCATCGAGGAATGCGATGAGCGCATATACGAGGAGTCTGTGTTAAAAAAAAAAAAAAACGACGATGATAATAATAATAAAATCGAGAGAGGCTTATTGTTGTCGGCAACGACGACGACTACGATGGAACGAAGCGAGGGCGTTTGTGAGGATAGAGCTATCCTCGCACCGAACCATTTCCCCGCGATGTCCTACATATACATATATATATATATAATATATATACCTAACAGTCGTTGTCCGCGTCGTAACGTATACCATATTATTATTACTATTATTATAATCATTATCATTATCGTTATCGTTATCATCATTGTTGTCGGTGCGGTATACGTTTTAGTCGGTTTATCCACACGGCGACCCACACGCGCACACTGGTTTGCGTAAATCTGCGCGATGCCTGCAATATATTACAATGTGCAAGAGCTCTAATGTCCGTGTGCGCGTGTGTGTGGCGCGAGCCCCCAAACCTGTTGAGGAGGACACGAGTGCCCGGGCTGCAGTCGACGAGAAGAGGAGACTGGGCGACGGCGACGGCGATGAGATGCCGTGGGAACCGGTCTCTGCTCGCATCCTCATTGTGTACGTCTTATTCCTATATAAGTGTATGTATATATATATATATATATATGTATACAGGGTGATCGGAATGTGCGCGTACTGTTATTATATTGTTATACACGCACGTTATTTTACCGTCGCCGTACACCTATAACATAATCACACAAATATATATAAATACATATAATATATAGGTATACTGTGTGTGTGTGTGTGTGTGTGTGTGTGTGTGTGTGTGTTATGATACGCCGTCTATTATGACATTATGCACGCGCACGTGCACGAAATGTTTGCGTACATTAAAATACTGTGCGTGAGTGTGTGCGAGGGAGAAATCTTACAACGAGCTTGGAACGATTTTCTATTTTTTTTTTTCACTCAGAAAAAAACAGATTCGGTTTTTCCGACGGGACGTCGTTCCAATATATACCTGTACGACTATAATGTTATCAAGCCGCATTAATAACGAATTTATAATATAAAGGTATACACGGATATACGTGCTATACACGATGGGCCCATTCGCACGGCACTGCGGGGTAATGATATTTCTTGAGGTATAAACAAAAAGCTCGTTCAAAGTATAACTCTGTATATATAGCATACAATTAGTACATGAATAGTACATTAATTCATCTACTACAATGGGCACGTTTTCTCGACCATCTTTGTAGAAGCATTGCAGTTGCCTATGATTTATTATTTACCTATTATTTAAGAGTTGGTATTTTTTTCGCCACTGTCGCGCATACCAGAATATTATTATTTTCCCATATAGCTTTTTGTTATTATTATCACTAAAATATTATTTACACGCTCGTCTCTGCGACTCTCACACACAAACACGTACTTTGCAGATCAACCTCACCCCGCCCATCACCCACCCATATAGAATCACGCGTATGAAATCGCTCCGCTCGGTGATAATAATATAAACCACATACCAGTCTAATTTATAAGTTTATGTTACCTATACCGTATTTCCAGCAACTCTTTTGTCAAGTCCTTAGTGCTTAGTACCCTGCTTACTGGCGGTACTACAAACGTTTTCGCAACAAAATATCACTCGTGCAATGGGTCAATTTTTATTGTCTTTTGGCATGACATCTTTTCATAACAGCACAAAAATACATAAAGCCTCAATAAATATATAAAGAACTTTTTATAGTGGACTAAATTATGACCAGTATATAATGTTAAACTGCATTTTATAATGCATTTTCTATTCGAACGAATTTTTAGCATACTATACTGCCCCACGTGATTTTGATTACGTTCTTACTTTGAACCAAATTCTTCTTTCAAAGTATTATAATTTTTGAAATTTACATTTCAAATTTAACGTCCTGCATTTGAACACTATATAATGTATGTCTATTGTTTTAACAAAACACTTTTATACAAGTATATATAGGAGCTTAGGTGTGTAATTAAAAAATTATGCAAAAATGATTAATATCCTCAATTATAAATATTTTAGCACGTAAATATTGATTTACGATATAACCTGCACGGCGTTCAGCATAAATGAACGCATAGATAAAATTTAAATACAAAGCACCGTCGATTACCATATAGGTACTGCAGTATTCAAATTGCATTTATTTCAATTCACGAAGTAGGAAATGAAATTTCATTTTACCTATATGGCGTGTAATTATTTACTAGTTTTTTTTTTCAATAGTAGCTGTATAGGTAGAGTAGGTAGTCTACATCACTCGCTATAATGAATAAGAAATGATTTCACAATACCACACTATATACATAAGACATAATACAAATCCATACTCTGTACAGAAATCATATTTTACTTTATATATGTTTGAGTATCAAATTTTTATATTATATCATTAAAGTGCACGTCCGTCGGTATAGGTATGAATAGAATTACAAAGACTCGTACATACATAACAATATAATATATGTATATCACATCATACATCAATATTTTAAACACTGACGTTACTATGAATCACTATATAATGATCAGGGTAAATAATTCCAAAGAAATGCGTATATGACTTTTCATTCCATAATTTATATGCCCAACCACTATGATACAGAACCAGTTTTTTTATTTATTATATAGACACCCTATATTATAATATGCTAATGATTGACATCTAAAAGATGGTCGTTTTACTTTTCATCGATGAGCACAATAGAAAAATGCTACATTATCAAACGAGGAATGGTGTTTACTGATTTCCTTATTATATCATATCGGTCGAAAGGTGTATACAGCTTAATTATAAGTTATGTAGAATTTAATATAATTGTACCTATATACCTATCGGTGTATAATCCATTTTATTATTACTAATTAGATTTCACGTTTAAACGACCCACGTTTTTTTAACGTAGTGATAGACAAATATTAGTTGTACATTAAATGTCTTAATCACTACATATATACTCCGGTAATAGACTGGTTTATAACAACGTAACTTAATTGATATACTTGTCAAACTACATATATAATATTATGAAACGCTCGCGTGTTATTATGCGAATCGTGTGTAAACAAACGCCCAAAGAAAGTTCATTTTATACGACAACCGTTAACAATAAATATTATTATTAAGTCTGCATGCCGATTGTCAATAATCAATAATTAATAGCTATACGCCTATAATAATATTATAATCAAGTGGATGTTAACCGTTTTCTGTTTTCTGTTTTTTTTCAGGCTGTAAAAGTTTTTTCAAAAGGAGCGTCCGACGGAATCTCACGTACTCGTGCAGGGGCAGCCGGAACTGTCCCATCGACCAACACCACCGGAACCAATGTCAGTACTGTCGACTGAAAAAGTGTCTGAAAATGGGCATGCGCAGAGAAGGTAGGGAAAAAAATAAAATCATAAATTATACCGTCCCACGACGGTAATAATTATTACGTTATAATAGTTATAAGGCGCATGTACATATAGTATAATATAGCGTATATGATGATGATAATAATAATAATAATAATAATAATAATAACGAGCGAGAGAGGGAAAGATGGAAACAAAGAGTGAGACGGACTCGGGAGGACGCGCGGGTCGGGCCGAGAGATGCGAGTAACGTGAATAGCAATTATAATAGAGATCCGACCGTCGATATAAAGACACACCGTGTCAAATCGGCGGTCTATTGGTCGTCTTCGTCGTCTTCGTCGTTTTCGTCGTGTATGGGTTTCAATCAAATGATCGTCTCGTCGAATAATAACACAACGTGAGAACTAAAACATAATATATAGGTAATGATTATAGCCCGGTGAAATGCGCGTATAATCGACTGGCTATATCGCGCGTGTAAAGTTTCGTAAAATATATGTGTGTACGGTATAATAATATAATATAATAGGAACCTATCGCGAGAAAATTTGAAAATATCCGAAATTCCCAAGGACAAGGACAAGGTGGCCACCGCGGCGTTTCGGTCGTAGGGTGGGGGTGAACGCATCGTGGGTTCCATATACGCGTATACATTTAATGTGATATACTATACTAATATCAAATAGTATTGTTAAGCGAGTTGCACTTGTTGTGCATGTATTTTTACATTATAATATTATTATATGTACCTAAATCGTTTCATTCTGCGGAGAAGACGATTCCGTGCATAATATACTATATTATAGCGTAGACAAGTTTTCGACAAGTCATCTCAGACTGCGCACAATTTTTTTTCGTCCGCTCCGTCACCGCCACCGCCGCGTACACTAAATATATTGTTATAATCGTCCAACTATATCACCAGCTACTTATATTACTATATATCACATATTATTATTATTTTACGCGTACACGATTTCACGGATTCTCGGAGGAACGGGGCGAACGAAAAAAACGTGTCTATATATACTAGTAGACGAGATTTGTTTTTTCAACGCATGCACATCGACATGGCAGTACCACCACTTGCACCGCCTCCATCGTCCGCCTCCAATATATAATAATATAATAATCGTCGGCCACGGTCTACTGGGACCCGTACACTCGCCGGTCGAGGGCAATATCCGTGAAATCGTTCTGTTCGAGAAGGTCGCGGCAGAGGAGTTTGTGCGTTAACGAGGGAAGAAGTGGCCGCGACTAAACGTGCCCGACGCCGCTAATCAATGTTTCTGTATTACACACATTTCTCCCCCCACACCCCCTGTAGGACGAGTGCGACCGCCGCCTAAAACCATAATAATAAGATATCGGAATGGTCGTATATTATAATAATGTATTATCTTCTAATAAGTTCTACTCTTTCTCCATCAACTCGCACGCACTGGAGCGGCGTTCTGAAGAATACACGAAAAATCGTGAATCGGTATTATACGAGTTTGACTAATATAACCTATAAATGGTTTCGTTTTAGTGCTAGCTTCATGGTGTATATGGTGTATTATTTCTGCACAAGACGTTTCAATTTTATAATCACAACAATATACCCGACCACGCGGAAGTCTCCGTGTATATTCGTTTCCGCGTTAATCGCCGTTAATACCACATGTGTTCCCCTTTTCACCGCCACAAAACTGTTGTGAGCACAAGACGAGACGTTTACAACTAAAGGCAGATGATATTATGGGTGGGCACGATGTTCTAAGCTTCGTGTTTTTGGAGTATTCGCGCTACATTTAGACACTGCCGACGAAAACGTGAGCAGGCTGCGTTCGAAAACCAACTATATATCTGGGAAACGTCTACATAGATATATAGGTGTACGAGTGTAGGAAACGAAATACGATAATGTTATACGCGTGCATCTTACATTTTATAGGTACATAAAAACATGCGGATACCGCGGTGAATCCGCACAAACGATCATTTATTAATTTTTTTTCCTCCGCGCCACCATATAATTTATACATCGTCGTCAGGCGCACACGAGTGTACCGGCGGTACCATATTATACAAGACGTATTATAGGTATAGGTATATACACGGGTACAATATTATTATAGTTGGTTACCAACGTAGGTATAAACGGTATAATGTATTAATATTGTTATGTACGGCCGTTTCTCCTTATATCCGCTTTCCAAGCACGACCGTCGTCGCGCGCGTCTTCACCATGAAACCAATTACTGCAGTGATGTGCACTCCACACACACACACACACACTCACACACAAAATATAATATGTTATTATAATTATAATATTATATGTGTATATATATATGAATGTGTGTATAAAAGTATAAAACACACTCTGAGAGAGTGCTGGATAGGATAATATAATATTATACATACGCTCGGTTTACTTCGAGCGCACAGAAAAACAGCGACACAGACCGCGATTTGTGAAAACTCTGTAGGTTATAATATATCCATACGATATATTTTATACATATACAGGCATGTGTAAGTATATAATATATGTATATACACCTCTTGGTACGCATTTTACGCACACACGCGCACTTATTATGTACACATATTTACTCATATATATATATATTATATATATACATATATATATAGTCCGTTAATTGCTCGAGTCACGCACACGCACACACACACATACACACACATACTCACATGTTCATATATAAATATTATATTACGCGTGTTATTCGTATATATATATATATATAATATAATAATATAATATACGTACACACTCGCGCGAGAGCTCAATATATAGTATAATGTCGCCGTCGGCTATATCTAATCTGTCTTGCGGTCTCCGCCGACTATACATATATTATACATGTGTGTACCTCAATACCTATATACCTAGGTATAATAATAATAATATTATTTATATATATATTGTGGACTTTTACTCGATTCGCACGGGGCCGGTCTCGCTCCCCCTCGGGCGTCCGTCTCGCCTCCGCGGTCGATCTCACTCCTACGCCACCCGCCGCCGCCGCCGTGTACCTTACTGGCTTCTGTGTAATATACCTACCCGGCTATAATATCCATAATATAATAAATAAAATGTAGCGCGTGTACAAGCCAATAACACACACACACACACACACACACACACACACGTGTGAAAGATATATTTTATGTACGGTATACATTACGACTTATACTATGTTATTATAGCTATACACAATATTTTTACACACACACACACACACACACGCACACACACACGAGCGTGCTGTATATCGGAATCGAATATTATCCGTAAATCGTATATATATAGGTGACTGCATACATACGAGGTGAGAAAGAGAAAAGTATAACGAGATATTATATTATATGCATTGTAGGCATACGTATCGACGACGAGCGGTGGACATAGCGAATAATATTATGATATCAATGATATGAGATTTTTTCATCTCGTTTTTCAGTGTGCAATACGCTATGTATACGTTTTATATATTATTATAATAATATTATATTATATTATATGCGTTTCGACCTAACCTCTCGCCAACTCATTTGAATCTCTCGCGAGGTTTCTCCGCGGAATATTATTACACATAATTATTATTATATTACTTTTTGTTTTTTTTTCCCCCGACGGTCGTGACAGAAAAACGGTATTGCGTCATCACGGACCGACCAACAACTCAGAGGCGCATTTGCCGGATGAATCGCGTTTATCGTGCAACCGTATCTCACTCTATCTACTTGTGCGTGTGTGTGTGTGTGTGTGTGTCTATATATTATAAGAAATTGCTATTATTATTATTGTTATTATAATATATATATATATATATCTAGTTGTGCACAGAGTATATAGCTAAAAACCAACCGGCGGCGGCGGACTTCGAGTATTGCGTATTATATTACTATCGTATTATTATATATATTAAATGTTATTATTATTACTATTACTATGACTATTGTATACAACACGGAGTTGAGCAACCGTCGAACTCCGTCGTCGACCACTCGGCCAATATAATATATTATAATATACATATATATTATATTATATAGATATACATAATAATAATATGTAATTTACTAATGCGTGGGCGATATTTCGTTTAAACCGTTACGAGGCATATACGATTTCTACAACACTGCCCGCGATTCTAGTTTTGAAAACTCGGTCAAAAAAACAGTTACATATTATATTATTATTATTATATGTCTTATTAAACACGTGTTTTTTCGTTCCCCGTCTCACTTTATAATAATTATTGTAATATATTCCTATTCGTACCGCAAAACTGCGTTTCTGCACTCAAACACTGTACGTACAACTCGTACAAGTACAAGTACTATCATACATATTACATACCTGCACTGCGTGTCGCGGTCGGCCGTCTGCCAATTTGTCGGTCTTACGATCTCGCGATGTCAGCGTGGGCACGAATAAATATAGTGTTATCGCGTACCTATATAAGATCGTAAAAATAAAAACGACACGAATTTTTTATTATTATTATTTATAAGATATTTTTTTTTATGTGCGATGCGACGACGACGTCTCAACTCGATCAGAAATCAAACTTGCGTAACCTCAGCCACCTATATAATATAGGTATAATATTTCACTTATTATTGTATTAAATTACATAATATACGTCTTGAAATAAACTGTCGCAGTAGCTGGTACTTAGGTATTATATGGGTAGATTTGTATGTTATTAAAATATTAAACATTGTTAATATATGCTGCGGCGGGTGTAGCTGCGAATTATATTATTACTATGCTTAATGTAGTGTACAAAGGTATACAGAATTATAACAGTATAATAAATAACATATATAATAATCTAATAATCGTATACAGTGATACGAATAAAATCATACAAAATGCGAGCGTTTGCAGCCGAAGACAGCACGAAGCGGATCGGTCGTGTTTCGCAACGTCTATGAAAATAATAATTATACGTTTGGAGGAGCAATAATGTTTTTTTTTCAATTTATTGACGATAAGCGCGCAATAATATCATTTTGCAACCGCGAAAAGTCGGTATATACCCACCTATATATTAGAGTGCGATGTACATAAATTTCGAACGCGGAAGGAATTTAAAAAATAAGACTCCGCTTAGATCCCGGGGCGGAGATCGGGCTGTACCCACGACCTCGTCCGTCGAGCTCGGAGACAATATTATTACCCATAATAATATATTGTACACTGCACTTTTACGATACTGCTCGTACGTTTCGAATATTCTCGAGTGTCTTTGAATTTTATATTATCGTCGTAATCCTCGCACGTTTAAGCTTTAAATTTATCGACGACGACGATCGCATGGTTTCTGATCGACGATCTTTTATATATTACGTCACTTGTTAGATAATAGTTGTTATTACAATATTATTATTATATTATTCATTGCGTTCTATACAGTCCGCGTAGTCTTATATTATATTTTATTCGAAGAAGACGCGCTATCCTATCTCGTGAAGGTTTTCGTTAGCGCCGCACAGTAATAATGATAATAATCAACGGTAGCACTACGACCGTGGGGTCCAAAAATACGTCTTTTAATCTCGTCCAGAGAAGAGGATAATAATATAATACCCACGAAAAGCGCTCTTCCCAATTCCGGTTCATTAGGCCCTCGTTCCTCGGCGAACGATAACAAACGCTCGGGTATTATATGCATTGAAATAATAATAAATTTCGAACTTTCGCGCATACATTAAATTATAGCCGGTCTGCTGCTCGGTGGTTTAAATATTGTTCTATTGCATATACGGCGCCGTACGACTGCAATTATTATTATTACGCTGATTTTTTTTTTCACGATAGTAATTGTCGGGCTTGAATAATTATCGTCGGGTCCTCCCCGTTTACAACATAATATACCATTATCGTCCAATCGACGACGCTCCAATGTTCCGTCTGTTAATAACAATACGATCGGTATTGATCTCGCCGACAGTGTATACCTAGGTACTCGTGGGCACCGACCTAAATAACAATATTATAGTGTATATAACGGTTGAGATTTCGTTTTTACTGAACTTTTAACAACGGTCGACATCACATGCCCGCCAATTATTTGTATTCGATAAAGGTTTCTCTCGATCGGAAATCGGGCACTCGTCATTTCTCGAATCCATCGATCGACGCGATCTATCGTACACCATAAGTCCATAAAACGTATATAAAATAAAATAAATAAAATATAATTAATGTACAAATTAACTGTAGTTATGAAATAATATGTAACGCGAGTGTCGCTTTATTATTATTAGTATACTGATATACTAACGGAGTCGGCGACGGCACCGTAAAAACGGGAAAAAAAAATCGAAAGTGATAAATGATAATGTACGACCCGAGGTAGCCGTGTATCGCACCGCGGTAGATCCTGAGTGACGGTGGTCGGGGTAGAGAGGATCGTGTCTGAACCTGTTTGTGTGTGTACTGGAACAGTCGAAGGTGAAGGCCGCCCCGTCGATGTACGCGCTCTCGAGCATAGAGCACGCGCCGGCGCACTCGTACCGTCGGAGGTGATATTTTATTTCGGAAAAAGAGCCGCACGCACACCACACAATAATATACAATTATACACGAGTATGTGAGACATATATTATGAGTAGGTATGTGTTTAATATTTGGTTACCGGTAAAACTATGCTGCGCTGCTCGAATATTGGCGAGTGGACGGCGACGGAGTTCCTTTTTGTCGGTTGGTACTCTTTGCTGAAACGGACAAGGACCAGCGAGGTATGAGCTGATGACCGAAACTACGTTTTTTAAATATGATTTTATATTTTTGTCAAAATAAGTTGGGTATATATTGAGTAGTTTTTTGGTATATCGTTTTCGTTATATATATACTTCATAGGATAATATTATGCTTATATTATTATCTACGTTATCCGTCTTTGTATTTTTGATTTAATTGTACGTATGAGCATAGCTTTTGAAAATCTGTTTTTGTGTAGGTAATTAAATGTTTATCCCTGGCCAATTATCACTTAAATACATTTGTAATTTATATGTGCCTATCGTATGTATTATATCAAACACATTTTAATGTGGTATTAGGGGAGGATGGGGGGTGACAAATTTATTTTTATTTAGCAAAGCTCCTCTTCTATACTATCATTTTTCCAATTTGAGCGCCACGGAATTCTCTAGAGGGTTAAAAAATTTTATATTATATTATTGGAGCAAAAAAGAAAACGCGTAACAATAATAACAACGACATTATAATAAAATAAAACACTTATACACGTCATCATCGCATCATCGTGCCATTATATTATTATACTACATCTATTATACAGCCGAACGATGCAAGTCCTCTCTCCGCTATAATGCGCTGTAATATATCTCTCACGACTGTGTCGCATTTTCTCGTCACGTCCATATTATTATATTGTCACACGTCGCGTCAACCGGTCGCGGTCGTCTCCGGGCTGTGGAAAATGGATTCTCCATGCGAAAAAACGAACGGTCGCCCGGGAAAACTGGGACTCTACATTTTCTTAAGTTGGCGTAGGTACCCATACGGTCTACATTGTACGCCGTACGCGTTAGGTATGTATAGGTGTTGTGCACGTAACGTGTCAGAGTGTTATGTGTGTGCACGTCGTCGCCGTATTGTGACGGTTCAAATGAGATAAGCCCACCCATGGTGGCGGTTCGGACGACGACGCTATATTATGGAATCGATTCGAACACGGTGTATTACACGTCCACTTGATGCCGAAACGACACGTTAATAGGGCTGTCCCCCTCGAGCGACCGCCTGCCCGCCTGCCAGACGAAAAACGTATTAACGCCACCGCCTCCGCGAGGACCATCACATGTATATATATATATACGTATTACTAGTTATTAGTAGTTATAGTACTCGCGTATATATAAAATAGGTAACCGAGTGTCAAGTCTCACGAGTGTGTGTCCGGAACAAATCGCTGGTACACCGGGGACGTGAAATTTCGCCGAAAACTGTACGACGAGAGACTGGTCTATATAGAGAGTAATATTCGATTTCGCGGGTGTTGAACGCTTGCATACAACGACGTTATTGGTACTATACCAACTACGTATTATATTGCAGTTTGATTACAATTTTGATTGACTTTTTAAATATTTTAATGAATTAATTTACACACACCTACCTATAATATTCCTTTTTCAATATTACGATCGTAATAGGCGCGTAGGTATCGGAGCCGCTTTTTCGGAAGTTTTAATAATCACACGAGCACGTTTTTTTATTTATTTTTCAACTATAGCCGCGGTTTTATTGTTATATTATGGCAAAAATATCGTATAGAGGTATATATTAGATCTTAATTATATTCCATCGAAAGTGTGCGCGAGAGCTGCTGCAGCTCTTATTCCCAGCAGATACATAATATTGCGACGCCGCGAGTAATAATAATATAGTCTGCCTCGCAGATGACCATAACGACTTCAACGCGATTGATAAGTGTACGCGTATATAAAACGACTACGATATAATAAAGTGTGTGTGTGTGTGTGTGTGTGTGTGAGTGTGAGCACAGACTTTCATTAGCGCCATAAACAGTGGTGTGGCGCGGGAGGTCTTACGCATATTTACGTACGTACGAATGAGATATATAGCCGAAAGGCGTTAAAACGCAGACCATTGTCCGCCGTTGCCGCCGCCGGATACTTTTTAAAATATTTTATACTCACATAATATTCGTGTACAATATTATTAAAGTAATATATTTTCCGTTGTCGACTGCTGCAGTCTCGTTAAAAACATATAATAATATGCGTGCGTAATGAATGGAACGAACCTTTTTTGGCCGAGTCTCGTTGTCTTATTCGCGCACTCGAAAGTTTCACGACGACGATGATCTCTTTTTCGACCACCACTGCGTGTCTCTTACACTATGCAAATCAATACATTATAACACTGTTGTATATGAGCGTGTTGACGACTGACCGGAAGAATGAAAAAATAAAGTAAATAAACACGAGGTGATCGAGCACATTTTCCACATAATATATTATGTTTTCCTATATATAGGATACATAGGCGTACACCCGTGTTATAGTTTTTTTCATCATAATAATCGAACGCTCGTGTAAAAAAAAAGCAGTAGGCGTTAATTGGAATCATGACTATTAGGTTTTTCGTATAACTTTAAGCAACTGCTGCAGCACTAAACCGGTGGAATCTGCTTTGAGTTTATTTTTTAAACAATTCTGTTGCGAGGCAGTTGTCCAAATAAACACATCACAGTAATTATTATATCTCTATACTAGACGATCTCCGATAAAGTTGTTTTTGCCAAAACGATATATTACGACCCAAAGGTGATGATTAACTATAGTCAAAGTTAATTTAAATAGTTAATGTTCTTTGACTTATAATTTAGTAATTCTTTAATCGACCTAATAACTTAGACGTTTTCACTGAATTTAAAATAGTATGGGAATGGTGTGTTAAGTCCATGATGGTTGTCCAAATCTATGTCTCATGTGATAAGAAATTAAATTTAAAACAAAAATTAATAAAATATTTTTTTTTATCACGTCGTAGACAATGATTATAAATAAAAGTAAACAAATAAATAATACTATTTTATCATATTTCTTGATAAAATAATTTAGTAGAACAAAGTTATAATTACCTAAGCTATACAATATGTATAACAGTGTGTGAAATAACTAGTAATAGTTGCATGCATTTTTAATAAAACGTTTATAGTTATCTAAACAATTTGAATGTTGCGCAATCACTAATGTGTGATCCCGATGGTAATTAAAATTTAATGAATTAACTTTAAACTTTTATAGAGTTAAATTATAAATATATATTATTTTGTTACTATTAACTGACAATACTTAACGTTCAAAACATTAATTAACCAACTTGAGTTGTTTTATTTTCATTCACTTGCCCGTCTTGAATTCATAATATGTGCGTTATTACGTTATAAAAACTTAAAATAGCAAAAAAAATTTTTAGCTACGCATAAAATAACAACTCAAACTGTAAATGTTTTCGAACCGCTTTATACAGTCACGATCCGCAAATGCCATTAACGCTTCTCGTTATATGCGGATGTACAGTGTAGCTGTATTATGCTGTTGTTAAATTATTTTCTTCGCCATAGACCTCTATATTATACGCCGTGTTCAACGCTAACCGCGCGTGATCGTATCGAGAGGAAAAAAATGAAGAGCTATGTAGTATAAATGTATAATATATTATATTATTATATGTGTATATACATTTTTTCGACTTTCGATCCTTCCGGGACTATCGGTCCCGCGGGAGCTCAGACGTTAAAAATAATAACTATATATCCGCTGATACTACGTTTGACACGTTAATTTATACACTGTGTGGGGAGATTTCGAAAAAATCTCGGAGGACAAACGACGTTCCAAGCCGTCGTCGCCGCCGCCGCCGCCGGAGGGGCTGCAATGACGCTCTCGACGACGGTTTTTTCGATGCGCCAGTCCCGAGACGGCGTGTATAAAATTTATTATCATGAGCCCCACAAGGGTCGGTCGTCTACGACAGATGTCCTGAGAATTCGGCGAGGAGAAGTGGTTGGGGGGGGGGGGGTGACTGAGATGATTAATTTATATTTTTACACTATCGTCGTCTTCCAACGGACTTTGACGAAACTTTATCGGACAGATCGGTGGTGCATTTAACACGGGTATAATATTATGAGTGCGAGCTCGCGTACAAAGAAAACACGTTTTGTAAAAAATCAAACAAGTAAAAAACCGCCACCACCACTGCCGCGGCCGATATATTTGGCAGGGTCGCGTGAGGTCACCACCCCGCCGCGTGCAGTGCAGCATATTATATGTAACGGGTGGGCTTGTTCCGTGGGATCGATAACTGGATCTAAACGGGTTCGGCGATCGGAGCGAATATCGGTTCGCCGTTGTATATTATTATTACAAATATATTAAATTCCCATACGGGACATCTTCACACGGGACGACTCGGACGACGTCGGTCAAGGGTTCGAACTCGTTCGATCGGTTTTGCGCCGTGCATGTTATAATGCGATAAATGATAATTTATGGGAATCGTCACGAAAACCGGACGCCATCCGCAACAGCTGCGCATTATTCTGTGCATATATGTGTGTATCGACAAGGGTGGGTCGTTGTATTTATGTTATTACAATACATCGCGTGTATTATTTTCTACCTGTGATCCCGATGGCGGCAAGTTTCTGATGTGTTTTTCGTTTTACCGTTTGGCGAGATTATTTTCGAAAATCTCAATTATAGAAACTATATCGTATGACACGAACCACTCGTAAACGTTCAATAATAACTTGCAAAAATCTCTATTACTATACCAAAATCATTATCGAGTAGACACTTCACAAGATTTATACGTGCAATCAACTCCTGCAGTGGCATTTTAATATTTTATAAAATTATAATAATTATTTTTATCCGATGAAGTGTGCTGCAGTTATTTAGTGTCTAGCACTCTGGCGCATTATTATTCATAGTTCATACTATAAAGTTAAAAAATTTCAATAATAAATAATAATATATACCAAGCGTATTATCATTTACTCGGTAGTAAATTGATGGCCGATGAAAAAACAAATAATTATGTCGATACATCATATTGAAATACCAAATTACGTGAGCTGTTGCAAACAATTTTTATCGATAACTATATGTGGCCTTTTGTCCCAAGACGCAACAATTTATGAAAACAATGCAACTACTCATGTGTATATTGTATATATTATGTTCACGAATAACGCGTTAATTCTTCGAGTTAAAAATATTATGTTGTTTACGTGTGTGCAAAAATAAAATAATATTATTATGAGGAATCGCTCGTTATTGTAGTTATTACTCGCTATACTATGAATTATTGATTGAATGTTGGTAAATGAATATGAAGCGCGGTGACATTATAATTAGTTATGGTTTTATTCGAAATCATTACATATCATTATCAATTACATATATTTAAAACACCGGGAGAATAAAATCCTATTTCATGACGACATGGCATAGGTACTAATAACACTACACAACTTGATCGTCCAGCGGTATGCTGCTGCATATGAACTATGTGTAATTAAACAGAGTTATTCAACACGAATTATTCGATATCAAACACTTACGTACATAAATGTTTAGTTTTTAGACTTAGAGTAATATATGATACATTAAATAAAAGAATAATATTTTAAATGCATTTAATGGTACCTAAATAAATGTTGGCTTCCCTGTAGCCCCACACAAACAACATCTAGTTCCAAGTTGGAACTAATAAATTCACTATAATATGTACATCCATAAATCCATTGTATATTAACCAATCATTTTTTAGCTTTTTCGCGATAATAGTAGTACGTGCAGCCGTACACACGTTGAATATAGAATATTTTTTTTAAACCAACGGTACCTTCACAGTATCTTTAACATATAACCGAATCCTAATAGTAGTACCTAGTTAAATTCCGTAAGATCAAGATGCCAGACGCAAATAAATCATAATAGGATGATTCGTATTGAATAGCTCTGTATAATTGAATAAAACTATGTTTATCGGTATAAGTGGTATAACTTTCGTTTTATGGGAAAAAGTGAATTGCTTTCGCGTCACCGAGTACCTATGAATATAATAATACATAATACCTAAGACCACGCCGGTTGTATACGATGATAATAATACAATAAAAATAAATAATAATAATAAGTAATAATAGTAAGTGGTATTGAAGCTATAATGTTTGTATGTCTGTTTTTCCACAGCCGTGCAGAGAGGTCGAGTTCCGGCCAGCCAGCCTCCCGGGCTCACCGGACTTCCCGGTCAGTTGTGCCTAGCCAACGGCGAGGCAGCCGCAGCCGCGGCAGCCGCCGCTGGAGCCGTCGGACTCAACGGCCACTCGTACCTGTCCTCCTATATATCGCTGCTGTTGCGCGCCGAACCGTACCCGACGTCTAGGTACGGACAGTGTATGCAACCCAACAACATCATGGGCATAGACAACATATGTGAGCTGGCCGCCAGGCTGCTTTTTAGCGCTGTCGAGTGGGCACGGAACATACCCTTCTTCCCAGACCTGCAGGTGAGTGATCGCTACTATTCAAATTAATTTTTTTATTTAGATTGTTTTACATATTATACTCAGGACGTATTCAAATTTAAATAGTTCTGCAGTGCTGCACATTTAACTATAAAGTATATTCTTAAAACCATTTAAAGGGTCCTGTGCGAGTGCACGTTTAGGAGAAATAATGTGAGGATGGCTCGAACAGCAGTAATATTGTCTCCTATGATATATTACCTATATAATATAGTATAGCTATGTACTTGAAACACTCTAGCTTGTAGATTTTGTGTACATATAACTTAAACGATATTGTTTGTGCTCGAAGGTGACTGACCAAGTGGCCTTGCTGAGGCTCGTTTGGAGCGAACTGTTTGTACTGAACGCGTCCCAGTGTTCGATGCCACTGCACGTTGCCCCGCTGTTGGCCGCAGCTGGGCTGCATGCGTCTCCGATGGCCGCGGATCGTGTGGTCGCTTTCATGGACCACATACGCATATTCCAGGAGCAGGTGGAGAAACTCAAAGCCCTCCACGTAGACGCCGCAGAGTACAGTTGTCTGAAAGCCATCGTTCTGTTCACCACCGGTAAGTCCACTATTCAGAACTATAACGAATAGTCAAGTACACCTTTGCACGGGAAAGGGTTCATTCGATTTTGATTTTTAAAGTTTTTAAACACGATTATTATTGCTAAACCCGTCTTACGCCATCCCTGGTGGTACACGCTGCGTGTAACAGTGGTACACTGACGTCGCCAGACATGTAATTTAGAAAGTGTGTAGAAATTCGTTTTTTTAGCTCGACGATAAGTATTATATTATTAAATACTGCGAGTTGAAGCATTCAGTGATCGGCCGTCACGTAGCCCAAAGTCGAAGGAAACGATAACGCGCGTCGCGTGTAGAAAGTCGCGAGAATACCGTTTTAACAATAATGCACATTAAATGTACCTATACATATTATATATAAACAAAGTCGTCGCCGTGTAGTCTTCGTTTGGCCGGCGGGCACGCGAATCGTGTCCGACCTGTTCTCGTGCAGCATTACAGCTTTCACTTGGGCGGCAAAACGTCATCCCGAAAACGATTCTCGGTCGGCGAGTTTTTTTTCATCCTCTACGCGTCTTCTCCTCGATCTTCGTCCTTGTTCCTATAGCGTCGTGCGAGCACCGTCTTCTTTCCCGCGGCGCATCCTTATACGGAGAGTTTGCAGCTAAGAGTTGCGCATATTTTGAATATTTTTTCTCGTCTGACGCGAGGACACTGCAATATAATATATTATACGAAAAAACAAAAAAATCGTCGTGCATCGGTTTATTAAATCACCTATAGCAGTCCCAGAACAGTCTCTCTGACAGTATTTAATAATATTCAGTAAGTACGTAAACCGTATACGATATGCAGTTTGCGTCAATCTGTTCACAACGCCGCCGATATTATTTATATTATATATTCGAAAATATTACAGCTTACTATTATAGCACTTTCCCATGGAAGATTTTCGATCTTTCCGCGTTCACCACCCCCCTATTTTAAGTTGCGATCCCAAAATTTGTTCTCCAGTATTTACATTCCCCCCTCCAACATCACGGTAATCAGAATCGCTAGGAGCGACATTCGCGTTTTCTCGTCAGCCGTACGTCACGCCGTGATGGTGAGATAATTTAATCCGTATATATTATTATGTATAACAAGATGTCTTGGACTGACTAATGAATGTATAGCCAAGACTGTTATAGCTGCATAAACTCAAAATTGTCAGGTACCTTCGTACCTCAATGTAGAGGTGCACTAAGAATTATTTTTTTAAGATTCGCGTTTAATTGATTTATTTATCCGCAAAATGTGCTTACACATAAATTTTGCTTTGGCAAACAAAAATCAATGTTTTTGTTTATTATATGGGGTTGTCATCGATTACAGAAAATAAAACAGTTCTGATGATTTGTTACACATTTGATTTTGGTTATGGAAACTTAATATAAATTTTGGTAGCGGCCCATTTATTTGGAAGAACATTGCTGTGTAAATTATATTGTGGTGTCGCTTGTTCTCATTATGCAGGGTAAGCACGCTTATTAATGTGTACTTACATTCTGCTACATAATGACATGACAAAAAACATTGTTTACCTCGCCCTCTCGGGAAATCGACTCTTTTGCCACAATATTTACCGTCGTATTTTTATTACTTATCTTTTGTTACACAAAGCAGACATAACCATTCAAATTGTACACGCTGTGATTGTTTTAAACGTACACGGTTACATTCAATATCGCACTAAATACGCACAGATAGGCCGTCTGTCTGCCTAACCAGGTAAGGCTCCGAAACGGATGAACCTATTTCGGAGGGGGTTTTCACGGGCACCTAACCTACCTATATAATATGCATTATACAACGGGTAAACGGAAAACGATGAATATAGATTGATTGCAGGCGGAGTCGGGCAGGATAATATAATACAATATATATATATTGCTATAATATAGTGTATTTCGTGTAATAATAACGTAATAACAGTATTATGTACCTGTGCTGGCGAACAGACAGCGGTCGGTCACGACGAGGCGATTGCCGCCGGGCCGCACGTCACTTGAACGTTGACGGCGACGACGAGTGGACGTTTTGTGCGTGTACGCACACGCCGGCCGCCTTATCGCTCTCCTCGGACAGTCGGACGATTCGTCGTGGCGGCGTGCGTACACACGATAATAATACCTACGCGAGCGCCGCCGACCCGCCCGCGCGGCACGTCCTACTTTTCCGCGCGCGCGCTCATCCCGGATCCGACGACGACGACGACGACGACGACGACGACGACAGAGATCGCAATCGCAGCCGCGTCCTACATAATGTTTAAAAAAAAAAACAACTGCAATAATAATATAATATACGCCGATGGTTTAATAATTTTCCCACGATCTAAGACCGACCGATCGAATAAGGGACGCCGAAGAGGACTTATGGTGTTTTCGACAGGACCTGCTGCCGTGATCGTCGATAACCACACGCCGAATGAAACACGACAGTCATTATAATATTATAGGCCGTAACAAAAATATAGACAGACTTCGTTCAAAAGCACCGAGACCATACTTCGCGGGCATATGCCAATGCGAAGACTATGGACCTATAATAAAGCTTAAAACGCCCGACTATGCTACAGTAAAGACCCCCGATGAGCCTGATATAGAATAATAGGTCCCAGGCCGTACCAACAATGCAAAACAGGCTCCGCTTTTATTCCCCCGCGAAACGTTTACGATGTACCGTTGACGAAATCCCAACTCGCTAAATAATTGCAGTATTGCAGCGACTGCAGTCGTTTAAATAATAACAATAATAGTATAAAACATCGACCCACGCAACGACGGTTGTACCTACCTACTGCGTCGTACGTAGTATTATTATTACCTGCCTGGGTATATGCGTTTATAGTGAAAGCGAGTGTAATGATAATAATAATAATACGATGTACCGCTGCAGAAATCGACATACAATATCGCACAGCATATATACTAGTCGTAAAAAATATCGCACGATCGAATTATATTTTTTTTCAATTATTATCGCGAGCTCACGCGAAACCAGTTGTTGATGATGCCCGTACTCGAGCGCTCGCACGTAGTTCGGGTAACTTACGCGACGACTTACAATAAATAACTTCGGCGGCGGGGTCCCGACGCACACAATATATTATTATATTTTACTCCATTCTTTGGTGCGGTGGCGGCGGTCATTATGATCCGTTAAAAAGTCTTTTGTTCCCATCCGGTGCAAAACCACGTGTTCCGTATTCGCCGCGAGGTTCTAATGAGATCCGTCGGTCGATTACATAACGCCCATCGGTTTTTCTGAATAGATAGATACGGCCGCACGAGGTGATCCGTTTTATGTAAGACACTCATTATTTCAGAAAACGCAAACGTTTTTAAAAATACTTCTTTAACATTAATTGTAAGTCCTTACCGAACGACATTTTGGGAGAAAAATTATATTTTTTTTACTATTATACCTTTTTCATTTTTTCAAGTTTTTTACTCTTTTGATTTTTTCATTTAATATTCCGCAGCAGAATATTATTTGGAGTCCCTATTCCGATTTATAAAAATCACATTTTGGACAAGTACCTATATAGTCTATGAATTATAACTTACATTTTGAGCTTAGATGAGGTGATTTAACATTTTAAGAGTACCCTACATGAAAACTTAAGATTTTAAGTTTAATTTTAGTGGAGTCATTTTTTTGTATTCATGTTGTTTTTAAGAACTAAAAATTATATTATAAAAGTATTTATTAGAACGATAAAATCAGTGTCTAACGTTAAATGGATGCCCCTGTATGGATGCCCCAATAGGTTTTTGTAACCGAGGTGGCGGATAGCTTGTGACACTTGCTCAAAGTCGGCAACCGCGAGTCAATCCGATTTTTGTTGACGTTTATGAATATTTTTCGTTCTGTTTGTTTGATCTAACTTAACATTTCGCTGGCCACCGATCCTCTTGCTTCGCGGCCACCACGCGCCACGGGGTTCCCAAAGTCGTCTATCCACTGCGGCGCAAGCTGCTGCCGGCTGGATCACAAATCATTATAATATACGGATGATACACCCCGTTCATATTTGATATTATTATATTCCGGGAGATTCTTAAAAAAAACTCAAGTCTCGTTTACCTCGCGAGAAAGTATTTTGAGCGGAGAAAATGTTCACTAGATGAACACATCCATTTCTTATGGCGATAAGAATGAATAACCACTCTTAAGTAAACAGTTCGGTTTTTAATAATTCGTTACAAATAATGAAGTACCTACGTTGAAACACAGCATCACAACACACGATTTTCACAATTTGTATTTATTAGTTTCTAGCATACAATTTGTATTATGTTGTCTATTTTCTAAATTCGTCGCCGTTTATTCTTCTGGACGACCGAGAAATCGTAGGTCGTCCAAAAATAAATCTCAGTCGTGTCGCTGTTAATATTATATAAACACACACACACACACACGTATAATATTATAATTTGCTTTTTTAATTCAATCGATTTCGAAACGAATTCGTAAACAGATATACGCCATTCGACGAACATTACTAGACGCCGATTGAATAATGGATCGGGACTTAACTATACGAAACGTGTTCGCCGAAAGAAAAGCGCTCGGTTAAGTACCTGCAATACGCATATTATATATATACAGGCTTTATTAACAACGCGCTAAAACCGGGCCGAAAACACCCGCGGTGGTGGCGGCGGCGGCGGCAGCGTGAACACAAGTCCTACACCTCGTACTCAAATTGCTCATGCATATATTAATATTATGTACATAATGCAATTATTATATTATATACCTATGCGTATATTATGCGTATAGTATATGTTTATAGTTTAATATTTATTAAAATATAACGCGTTTTCGTTTTCTACTTTTCGACGCTTCGGGTGAAAAACGCCGACGACGACTACGACGGTCGTTAGCAACCTGCTCTGATACATACGATAAATCCTTGTGACCCAGTGGCCCCCCGTCCGAGGCGACCGAGGTCAGCTGCGGCGCTGCGCCGCAAAACGGACGCGTGGGCGTATTAGGTGTACGGCTCCTGCGCATTACACACCCATCTGTACACACACACTATATACTTACACGTACACAATACAGATCTATATACATCATTATGTTATACGAGCATGTGTGTGTGTGTGTGTGTGTGTGTGTGTGTGTGTGTGTGTGTACGCGGGCAAACGACCCGAGACCGTGTGAGCGGGCTCGCGCTAACCGTTAAATGTATACGAGAGCATGTGCACGCGTTTACACGAACACGCGCGACCGAACGCCGAGTTGTTGTTATTATCATTATTAATATTATTATTATTCAATTAAAACGGATCCGTTTACTAAACGGTATATTTATAATGGCGAACGTAATACAACATAGTATAGGCGGTCCGACACGCGCACGGTGCACGGGGGTGAGGTAAATCCAGGAGCGAAACAAAGATTCAATAGTTACAGCTATGGACTTAATAGAACTACCGAAGTTCAAAGTAAACCCACATTCCCCAAACTCGAGAGTTAAGTGGTCGCAGGGAGTCCTATAAAGTTAAAAAATCTTGGAGTAAGAGCGTCCACCTCGCCATTAAAAATACAATTTCAGCAATAAAACAAGTATAATATACTTAACAACTCTTCGGGGCTATATATATGTTTAGAAGTGAATATTTAGAAAACTTCGTTATCAATATATTATAATCGTACAAAATTATTATCTCTCTAATTCATTATAGGTACCTACTACCTAGGCTGTAGATCACTGAATCTGTTTTGGGTTATATGTCCGCGGTCGACCTGACTATATGTTTTGATTCTCCTCGTACTTATAATCCTCGTCGTATATAGACTTGTACAGTTATACAAGATACATCTACAATATTAGTGTAGAATATAACTAATTATTAATTATTTTATACATTGAACACATGATAGTTTTTTTTTATGCAAGGATTTAGATTTTAACCAGAAGGGGTTCAAAGTATAAAAACGTCTATTTGGAGCTATAATAAGCCCCCTACACACCACCTAGTTCTGCGATATAGAGTAAGTCCTTTCCGTTTGGTTTGAATTTACTCAAATACGAAGTGCAGTAATAGATACTGCCCCTCCTCGAAAGGTTACTGGCTGTTACGACCCTTTAAAACCCTCGATGACAGACACGTACCGTTTGCGCGACGCTAACCGGTCTCCGTCGTCGCGTGCGATGTGCTGCTGGTACGACCTCGCGGCCCTCGGATGACCCGTGCGCACGCGCGCATAACGAGATATTTATAATTCTTTTTCCAGTTTTGGTGTTTATAACAATAATTTACCGTAACGATATCTAGAACCGTAACGACGAGTAGCTATTTTTTATTTTATTTTTAATTAATATTTAATGAACGCGCTCTGTGGAAAACAGAGTAGATAGGAATATACTTCAAATTGGATGCCACCTCGATTACACGAACAATATAATAATAACACTGTATATACGTATAATAGAAATACGTACTAAAAATGTAGGTAGGTACGTCTTGACTGCGGTATCACACATTCGCGGTCTATACTGTTAGCTGTACGTCGTCCATCTGCAACAAGCTTCGGTAAAACGAAAATATAATTCCAATTAATTAGTTAATGAGATCATTTTTACTTCCGACAAGAATGTATAGTAGCTATAGCACCAGTTGTTCGGGATCTGTTAAAAAAAAAAAAAAACATCGTTTTATAAATTAGTTATTTGTGTAAGACTCTCGTGATCAACCAAGTGTGATCAAGAGCGCTGCTATTATCCCGTCAGATTATTTACGGTCAGGTCGTTCGAATCTAACCGATTTACGAGAAAATGTGTTAATATTGACTTTTTTTCTAATTGGCGGTTCGCTGTCGCAGCCGACAGTCAGTGTATATATATTTATAAGTACTTATATAATAAGCACTGGGCATGAAAAGACGATGGGGAAAAAAACGGAATCCTTTCACCGAGACCGTGCTATAGCTATACGCTCATTAAATACTTATTATTATTATTATTATACGGTTTGCGATCGAAACACGCTGTATACATAATATTATTATTATTCTCTCTTCGACTCTCGCTCGCTCTTCTTACAATATTATATGTATCATCCTTCAGTTGTCGGCCACATCGTCATCGTGCGTGTGTATAGCGAATTCCGCGGTCTTGCGACGACCCACACGATGAAAAAAAAAATCACTTTAATGCCGATGAGCGTATTTCGGCAGCACGCTGCAGCGGTGGCGATCGAGGTTAATTGATACAACGCTTACGAGAACGGGCGCAAAAAATGGATAACGTATATTACACGATATCAACGCTAAAGCGAGTTTCCCCCAACCGTCGGCGGGAAAACCGTTTCGGGTCTCGATAAAAACGCCCCGGAAATCTTTGACGTCGTTTCGAGCTGCAGGCCTATACCTATATATTAAAATATATTCTCGGTCGGTGCGGCATTCCTTTCGCACAGCGTCCGAGCGGGTGAGACGCACGATCTCACACTGCAGTTTAATGCACCTACATGTACATGATACATTGGATGTAAAAAATGTGCGATTTCACGGAAGAAAATATAATGATTTCACACGCCCACGACGACCGACGCCCGCGGCGGATCGTATATACGGGATGCGAACAATGCTCGGCGACGACACGATATAATATTATTATTATCACCATTATTATTTTTGTTGTCGTCGTCGGTCGGAAGACACGATGCCACGTCATGACAAACGGATACCGTGTTTATAGGTGACGACGACGACGATATACGTGTGTGCTGTGTGTGCATCGTCCTCGGGCTTCAAAGTTCTTGTATATTATATATATATATATACCGGGTGATCCGTCGAACGTGTAAGTCAATCATTATTATTTCGACAAAAAAAACCAACGTATTTTTACAAATTTTTCCTTAAGATAATTTTGAGCCGTTGCGACACAATATTTTTTTTTTTTTTAATTTAATTTTTATTATTTTTTAAAATTTTAAAATTTAATAACGACATACGTTTTGAATTCTGTATCTTTAGACAGGATATTGTTTAAAGAAGCCATGAGTCCGGACACAATTTACGGCCACCGCTGCAGTGTGTGTGGACCTTTAAGCTAGTATACACCAATCCACTATCCGTTCATCAAAACTTTATTATTTGATTAAAAACTTATAAAGTTGAAACTCGCATACGATACTCGTAAAATTCGATTTTCGTACATCTAAGTGATCCGAAAATATTCTGCTTCAAAATATAAAATTAAAAATGTATGTTGTCATTGAAAAGAGTGATAAAAAACTTTGTATTTTTAAATAAAAATATATTTAAAAATATTAGTTTTTATAACGTCTTAAAAGTTAAAACCGTGCAACAGTAATATTTTCAAAAACGTTAATGTTTTCACGAAAGTGACATGCTTTGAATGGATCACCCCGTACATACACGTGTAGGCATTATACACTGTGTACCCACACGTAAAAAAGGTCACGTGTGTGCGTCCGTGTCGGGAAAACGTATACCTATATCACTACACCTATATGTAGAAAGAAAGATGTGTTATTATTATTATTATTATTGTTATTCCGCTCCGGTCCGACGAAAAAAAAACAACGAATCGGGTTCTCACGATGTGGTCAAATTGTTTGGACGTGTCGGCGTCACGGTGATGGCCGGTAAGGCCGGCGGCGGACGAATCGCGGGCGCGTTAACAACGGCGCGCGGTCGCCAGCAGCTCCTCGTCAACCGCCGCCGTCCGCCACCGCAGTCGCGGGCCTCGGTCGGACAGACACACATCGGTCATGGTCTCCCCGCCGCCGACACGAGCACGACAATATAATATTGTCATTGTTATTATTATTATTATTTTTGTTGTTATTGGTATATTCGGTTGTCGCGGTGTCTCGTCGTACGGCATCGCATCGACGACGTCGTGAACATAATATTATTATTATTATCGTTACCATTACACAGGCTGATGACTAAATCGGCGTTCGGCGATCGTGTTTACACACGTGTTGTGTCTATCGACGGATTAAAGTGTATTTTATTATTTTCGTTCCGACCGACGACTCGTGTTGTGGATACCTACTATAATATGCGTATAATATTGTATATATATTATATGTGTATCATTAAAACAATATTAATATATTATTATGTATAACGACCGCGGAAACCGGATCGGTCGTATGTTCTATTACATATTATACTTAGATACCGGCCCGACTACTCCGTTTACACGCGCGCGCGCGCGCGCGTCCGGCGAAAGCGTGGGCGTAAGCGACCGTAATGCTGTCGATATTTTTGATGGAAATATTTTTTTTGCGCCAGCTCGCGCGCGCCCGCGATCCGAGAGTAATTAACATAAACCGCCGCCGCCGCTGTCGTACGGGTCAGGTCGAGATTAATCACGCGCGATTAGACCGGTCAGCGAGGCTCGCGCGCCCGAGCGACGGACGAAGGCGTTGCCCGCGGCGACGATGACGTCGAAATGAAAGTCACACCGGTGCGGAGGAGAAGCGCGTTTCCCCGCGCATCAGTACGCCCCCGCCGACGTCCGAATCACGTAGGTACACGTCTTATAATAATACGACATGGTCAATAATCTACCGTTTCTTTTCTATACAAATTTTTTTTTATAATTCACTGTGCCTAGTGGTCATTTTTTATTTTTCTTGTGTTCGGTCCATTCACGACCGGCCATGTCGAAAACCGCACTCCGACGGCCGAATAACGAACTCTTCTGTCCGTTCGTCGCCGACGGTATTCAATATTCATACACGTGTACGTAATTATTGTCGAGTAAAACGCAAATCGAAATGAGTTTATATTACATCGTCCTATGATTTTGCCATGATTGAGTACCTACTTATATATTTAATATAATATTTTAGGCACCAACTCATTACTACGTTCGTCGATCAACTGTTCCTAATATTATAATATCTATTTCAAATATTCCTTTTTTTTTTTTTATTTAGCTTTGTATGCGACGGCCTATAATAAGTTTATAGTATAATATTTTAAGGTCGACCACATCGGAGTTATACCTTATGTTTTGTTTTCATTTGAAATGCATAGATACACTTTATAATACATCAATCACGACATCAAGCCTGAGGGAGGGGGCCAGAAGGGATCATTGCCCAGCGAGACAAGACTTGACATTTTTTTGGGTGCCTCTTTAAATTTTCACCAAGTTTATTATTACAAGAATATAATTATTAGTGGACTTATTAAATAATGTGAGTAATAGAAAACACCTAATGATGCCTATCGTATTAATATAAATAAAAGTATAATAATTATGGATACATTTTTTTTTATCTCATATTGGGATCTCAAAAATATTAATTCTGACTTTCACGAAATACGCAGTCCGTGTGCGTGCGTGATTTGATATTATAATATAGACATTTTGTTCTGAAACCACCACCGCCGCTCAGAAATCTCAACGACCCCGTGTCCTCTAACCCCTCTGAAACGAGCAGCACGCATTTAGCCATTTGAATAAAACCAGTGAAATTCTTAGCGGAATCGTAAAACGAGGGTGCAGTACACAAGAGAGATAAGACCTTTTCTCCGGCGCGAACCCTTCGACCAGATAAACGCGCGCGACCCTCGTCGTCATACGCGCGTATAGTGCGGCCGATAACGATCCCCTTACACTAAAGGATGCGGTCATCTCTCGGGAGCCCCTCTCTTCCTGTGTTGCGTTTCCTTCCGGTCCGACACTTAACGTGGTCATAACACAAAAGCCAGTTTTCATAACCGCTGGGCGGTGGTGTATTATTATAAATTATAATAATATATACATATATATGTAAACGGAGGAATATATATTATTATTATACGCGCGCATATTCTCTGCGACGACGTCGATGACAGTGTTTTTTTTTTTTACTTCTCACTGCATATAGTTATTCTGTCGTTAAAAAAAAAATAGCAATCCCGCCGAGTGAAAATATATACGTTGCATATTATTGCGTATTTCTATATACATATTATGTATATTATTATCATATGCACCAGCTGCTGTCGGACAGCGGCGGCAACAAGCACAGTATAGGTATTCGGCCGCCCGTGTAAATCTCTCGCGTTGTATCGGTCACGATTCCTCACGGAACCAGTTGCTACGCATTATACACTCTATGTGTGTGTGTGTGTGTGTGTGTGTTTATAACACTCGTATTACAAAATAATATAACGTTTAGGCGTGTTCCGCGAGGAAACGATTCGCGGGGGATAATACGCTCATTGGTGTATATTATACATATTATACCTACGTATATCGAATGTGTAGTAAGTTATATTACAAATTATATTGGTGAGACGACGTCGCAAGTACAAGCTTAACTCTCTTCGCCCGTTAAATGTAATAATATTATATTGGCCACAGATAGAAACAAATTAAATGTGCCAGCGGCGCATCGCGTCTCGCCGAAAGCTATCCCGAAAAGTATCAGGCTCGCGCTCGTAAAACGTATAATAATCCGTCGTGAAAAACTGGTATATGACTATATGTGAGTATAATAGTAATATAATGCCTGGCTCATGGTTTAGGTGGGTCGCGGCGGCGAAGAAAAGGAGACTGTATGACTAGGCGGTTTATGTTTTTTAGGACGCAAAGAAAGCCAAAAATACGAGCACGTAGTACACATATCTTTAAAGTATTTTAATGGTTTCTATTCGATGGGTGTACTGCACGTTATATTATATACCTACTGGGTGATTCACCAAGCATGCTCACAGCAAAACGTACATATAATTTATGCATTCATTCGAAATTCGGATTTTTAGATTTTCAAACACTTGATTAGGTATAGTTTTCATTTTTTAAATGCGTACTTTGTTCATACAAATTTCTTTTTTAATGTTAGTGAATAACGCAATTTATTCATTTTTATGAAAACGGTGTTGCGTAAAATGTCAACATTTGATTAAGTACTTTCTGAACTATATAACTTCATGTCTCCATGAATAATAGTCCATAATAATATAATAGGTTTAAAATTTGTAGGTATGTATAATGATTTTTAAATTAAAGTTAGGTATTTTAATATATTTCAGTAATATCATTATTTTAGCACAACATTTTATAGTTTATAGAAATTGAAGGAGTACTTATACCAAGTAAATATCAAGTAAATAGGTACTATAATTAAATGTTGATTTAAATGCATTAAAATATTCAAAATATAATTTGTAAATTATATAAAAAGGGCAAGTTTCGTTAAAAAAAATGAAAGTTAGTACAGGACCCAACTTAAATTGTATACAAATCTAATCGTTTAAAAACATGGTCTTTATAAAGTTAACATAGTATAATAATTTCAAAAATCAGAATAATTTGAATAAATACATCATTAAAGTATAGTAGAGGTGGTTTTATCACACGCGGTGGTATATAACGCCGATTTATATATTTTCCTAGAAACAATATTACTGTCTTCCGCATCATCACTATCGCATATCTATAATATTATTTAGGTATATATATTGTGTACAGATACATGGTTACTGCAGACTACATTTAAAATGATTATAGGAATTAGACTTCTCACCTTTGGTTTTATTACTTTAATAGTCGTGTACGAATTAATTACTCGGACAAAAAATGTGTTAACCAGTTAACCAATACGCGTGTAATGTGTGGCGCGATTGATCGCTAACGAGCGTGTCCTCCCAACATGATCGTATCTAACCATTCTAACCGTTATATGTAAATCGAACAGCTCGTGCAGTATTGAAATCATAATATAAATAATAATAAAATTATGTTGAAAAGTCGACTGCAGCACGATGACTCTGAGCTCTGATAGTATTATTATGACAGAATTATTATTTATGATTGCACTTATAGGTATAGGTACTGCTGCAGTTATTAGTTAAACGCAATTTATCAGTGCAGTGGAAGACGACGATCGCGCAAAAAAAAAATATCTATCTCGAAAGAACCCCCACTCGCCCGGTCGCGTAATTACCGATTGTCGTTCCGACCATGCTATTAGGTACATTATTACATTATTGTACATTTTATTATTTACATCGTAATTCGATTTTTTATTTTCGTCGTCTCGTTCGTTTTGAGAAGCGTCTCAGAGGAGGGATTTCGCTTTGTTATTTTATATTTCTCGGGTCCCGATAAATCACAGCTTCGCGTCGTTATCGTGTATACACAAATAATATAACAATGCGCAGTGTCAATATACGCACTATAGTTGCCTACTACTACTACAACTACTGTAGCAGTCCGACAATCGACGACCAGAGTTTACGAATGAGTACCACCCATACACGTACCCGGTGGTAAAACGTATTTCATCCAGACATTGTCGTAAATATACGCTCTCGGCATCACACAACATCACATACCTACCCCGTGTATAATATAAGTCTGTTTACACACACGGATCAGTGAGCGCATCATCAACGAGTCATTGTGGCCCGCGCCGCCGAGAGGAGTCACACACACAGCGCTCGCATAATATTATTATAATATATTATATAGGTACAAACGAATATAATCACACCTACACAGACGCGAGATCGCGACAAACGGCATCAGTGGCGGTATATAATAATAATAATAATAATAATAATAATGATAATATATTATGATACGCGTGTAAACACGCGCACACGCCGTTTTGTGTGCAAATATAATAGATAGGTACCGTATTATAGTCGTCGTTATTATTATTATGTGCAAAGGAAAAGGACTGTCGACGACGATCATCTGCTACTGCTGCTGCTGCTGCTGCTGCTGCTGCTGCTGCTGCTGCTGCCAGTCGCCGTCGTCTTTTTCTTCTTCTTCTTCTCTTCTTCTTCTTCTTCTTCTTCTTCGTATTCGCATACAAACATTACAAACATAATATTATTATTATTGTTAATATCGTGTATATTATACACGATATCACGTCGCCGGGTGCGCGAGTACAATGGGTGCGCATAATGTGTTATAACGACGTCTCGCCGCGTTCAATAGTGTGTAAATAACGCGCGGTGCAGTTTATCTGTTAAAGTTTTTCGCGTTTATAGTACGTTCATATTATTATTATTATTAATAATACCTCTTCGGAGGCAGAAGTGGATAATATTGTACGGAGCTGTTCGCGGGAATGTCGAATTCTCAACACCCCCGGCCCCACGTGATTCACAAATTACCATGCAGTGGCATATAGGAACCTTCGAATGCAGTTTCTACTGCTAGTCTATGGGAAATAAATATAATAATAACTATGTAAAGTGTTCACTGTTATTAACGAAGAAACAACACAAGTATATTAATATTTTTTGATTATTTTCATTTTTATTGCCATATCTTTCACTCGTCTTCGATGTTTTGATGATATATTGATACACACGAACAAATAAAATAAAATAATTTATTTAACTACATAGAGCCCAATATTTTAAGAACGCCTTTTTTCGAAATGAAATTTTGCGCTCGGTCTGCAATAATATGTAGCCTTCCTACGCCACTCCAAATTACAAATCGAAAGTTCTCCAGAGCCGACGACGATATCATTATTAATAGGCATATTGTGCTGTATGCGGTCGGTTAACACTCTGGACGCTTTTATCGTAATAATATCGTTTCTGATTCAACCGGCGATTTGTATTAATTTGTCTATATAGAAGCATGTATGGTTATAGCGAGCGATCTCACATTATGACGTTGCACACGCATGCCGAAAACGGACTCTAATATAGCCAGTCGCTGAGATCATAATAATTACACTCGCCCGTACAAAACACACATCAGCCATAATATACATCTGAAAATAGATAGTTCATAACTGATTTAACAATGGCTGGTATACCTACGAATGAATGTATAATCGTTTGGAAAAATTGTAGCTGACCTCATGCGCTATACCTATTAATATTTATATTATATCATACTCAATCGCAGCAGCAACATGACGTGTTGTATACTTGTAGTTACTTATTTATTATGTTACTCTCGCTGCAGAAATAATGCGAAAACCAGTGAAGTGTTATGTTTTATATCATAATATTAGTTCGTTGGCATGTTTTTCCGTAGTTGGTTGGCATTATATATAAAAAATATAGTGTAATAACTAGGGTTAAAGAATATGAAAAGTTGTTTTATTATTAATTATACTCGCGTAATGTATCCCTCGAAATCAATGATGGGTCCTATTCATCAAAAACATCGCGCACGACAAAGTCGTGTTGATAATAAATAATAATACATCATGTCATAAATCATATAACCGACTGCCAGTGCAGAACGGGGACACAATATTGTCAGTCGTATGAGAAAATGTAAGTTTTTACGAATAGTATACATTATTATATTTGAGTGGTTGCTTGCCTATAAATGACCGTAGAAATATAGTATTTACTATATTATTTATTATACACATCCAATTTGTTCTGGAACGCCATTTTGCGTGTTTTCGGACTAGAAATATTATATTATCGCAGGTAGGCACGCTGCAGAATATTATACGTTAATACATTATACATATATTATTATGTACATTGTTAGCCAAAAACGCAGCTTAACGTCTTACACATAATAGTAACGCAGACTTCTATATATACATTATACATATAATATATAGCTCGGTACGACACACTTATATGATATTTTATATACAGTTTATTTCGCGCCATGTCAATTCCGATGTCAAACAATATATTTATTGCGCTACACAATATATTCGTGGCCAGTTTTAATACGACGCTAAATTGGCTTTGTTTAAACCCCTTCACAAACGGTTATATTGCCGCAGTGTATATAATATACCACGCTCGTGGTGGGCCCACCGTCATGTATTCATGTGTATTGTGTATATATATATATATATATATACCTTTATCATTATATCACATACACGCAAGTATTATTATACACGTGTATACATATATTATTAGGTACATATATATAGTTATTCACGTGTTCGACTTTTACGACGATGCTCGTAAATTCGTAATCCGAAATTGGGCAATGCCATTTCACTGGCTGGGATATATCGTATCCATATATGTATAATTGGCCGAATAATATTGCGGTCTGACCACCCACTAACTCATTGTCAATATTATATATATAGGTATGTATATATGCGTGCGCATATTATATATTATGTACGACAGTATACGTATATACATAATATGACGTGTGTGGAAATAATAATAATATAAATATTAAATATATAGCACTAAAAAATATCCTGGCAGACACTACATTATTATGTTATGGCGAATTTCTCTATACGAGCGGGACGACTGCAATATATCATTATTAATATTTCGTGTATAATATAGAAGTGCCTACATATACTTTGCGCTATAGACGACGTTCCTGAAAAATTATTATTTTAATTATCACCTAATATTATATTGTATTGTATATTATAATATATTTTAACGCACCGATCGAGTGCGTCGGGGCACGGGACCATATTATAATGATACCTATCGTTGCTATGTTTATTAGATGCGAACAACTTCGTTGTATATTACGAGTATACCAACATATTATTATCATGACATATCACAAACGACATTTCATAAGACCACTTGTGGACAACAATGTCGTTTCGCGTATATATTATGTAGACTATAATATAGGTACCGACTTTGCCGTACAATATAACATGTTAGAATAACATCGAACATTTTAACCATGGCATTTAGAACTGCAGCGCTGCATATAATCGCGTGTAACCCCGCAAGTAAAAGTTTACATATATGATACATTTATATGGTTCGAACGCATAATGTGCCCGCTCGAATCGCCGGAGAAAGGGAGTCGGTCGAGATTTAGAAGGATAAAGAGAAAAAAAAAGGACAATATGAACTGCAAACGCATACGTGTTATCTGGTTAATTGTTGTATATTGTAGTCGATTCGCGCATAGACGAACAATGTGCTGTGACTTATTGTCTCGAAAATATAATAATAATAATAACAACGCATACCGATCATTAGGTTTGACGAAACCGCGGCTATTCTTTTGGTCATCGTAGGTTTGTAGACGTATTCCGAATGCGGTTTGACGTTCCGTTGAGCCGGTATGGTTCGCCGCAATGACCGTGAAGTGTATAACCTACTTTTTTATTCTTCGAGAAACACAAAAATTATAGAAAAAAAACTTAATTTCATAAACCACATTCAAATAAATGTTCGTGAATTTTAAATCTTATTAAAAAATTTATTATTTCAGTAGGTACATAATATAATATTATGTATAATATAGAGGTACACTGCGGTTATACGACTTAAACTACCGTTTTGATTTAAAACACGAGCTTAAAATATTCGACAATGCCTAGACATAAAATATTCCAATGATTTTTTTTTTTACTTTTGTATAAATTGCATCGGAAAAAAAACCTTGGTGGTAGTACTATAGCCAAACACGAATTGAAAAATTGTAGTCAAACTCAATATACAATATTATGCATGATGGCCAATAATTGGTAAGTCGGAAGACAGCACACCCGATTTGTTTCATATCGACACCGTATTTTACGACGTTGTTTTTCGAAATTATCCTGCATATAATATTTATACACGTACTGATTTACCTATTATGTATAGGGCGGGCCGTATAAAATTTTTGTTTTAATATTTATTACGAGGCCCGTACGGAACGTGACCGAAAAGGTTTTCGTTGTAATCCGAGAAACCGTGACAAAACCTCCCGAAGGGTCAAAGTGTGTTTTATAGTGGACCAGATTGTTCGTAAACAGTGGGGTGGTATGCGCCGCGACCGGCGGCGGAGGGTGGACGCTGACGATTAGCCGACAGTTGGCCGAAATTGAAATTTCTCGAATTACACGGGTCGTTGGTACGTCGTAAAAAATAATAATAATAATCCCTGTGCGCTTTTTTTTCTCACTCGATTCGGGACGGCTAAACGTATCAATCATAAACTCCGCGAGATGGCTTCAGGAATAATAATAAGCCACGAATATATTATAATTTCAGCGCATTATTCAAGACTCCGTACTCGTATCTTATAATAAGGTACTATTGAGCAGAAATATTGTGCACACGTCGTTTTAATTTACGTTTGTATACCTTTAACATTTCAAATGACTAGTAGGAGAATATCATACAGCTGCAGTGGCCGCGCCAAACGCGTTTTTCCGATATTTATAAACATTAGGTTGGGATATTACGGTTACGGCGCTGACTTGTAATATAATATGTGTTATACTCACATACCCGCGGATACAAATTGAAAGCGATGGTGATTAATATTATAATGTGTTTGTTGTGCGTGTGCATCCCCTGCCCCTGTACACGAAATGGTCAATTCGAAGATAATTGAAAAACAAAAAAATTTAATACGCGGCTGTCGTGCATATTATTATTATTGAATTGAATTGAATAACAGAAGACGATGTTTAAAAAAAGCGGGGAGATCGAGGCCAATATGTACTTAACTCAGAATTTGAATTCAATTAACCACAGCCAATTGACTCGGTCACACAGCCCATATGCATCAACCCTTTCGCCCATGGTATATTATGTATAATATTATATGGGTTCGTAATCGGTGGATCGACCTCTGACACACACAATCGCACACGCACTGTGGTGGTGTTGCTGCACCTCGCGCACCATATTATAAGTACCTACAGCAGAATGCGGGCTGAATTGAATAATAATAATAATAAAAACACCCCCCCCGAACGCGCTGTTGTATATTAACAAGTGAGAATCATTATGGTAAAAAAACGACTGTTTAATTTTAATACTCGACAATAAATACAACGGTCTTAATATATCACTATATGCATTGCAGTCGCGTTTACCAATTAGTCGGCCTGCTTATCTTGATGAATACTAATAAAAAAACCACAAAAATGCGCAAATGGTACCTACCGCTGCATCAGTGCACGGATCGCATTTGCGCCTAAACTCGTTTTTTAAGTGGGCCCTCTTACATATATATAGTATATACTATACATTATACATGTATAAAATAAAAAAACAAAACAATTAACCAATGGAAAGGAAAATGACGATAAAAAAGTAATAACGAAAACAATTTCCGTAATCATTTTACGAGTGTGTTTCGCTGCGTGCTGTGCGTCTCTTCGTCGATTCACGTCCATCACTCAATCGCCATTAAAAAACTGCTATTATACGGCGAGATACTGGTTTTTTGATGCTAAAATTAATCATCGTTAATCTGAATGCATGAATCTCGTTGGAAATTGTTTTTATTGCGCATCCATGAAAACCTATACGGTATTATTTATTATTATCATTATTAATATTATTATTTTTTAATGTACGATTATAATAATAATTTAACCGTCGTCATACACGCAGTGGTTCCGGTCGTTTCTTGCTCCATCGTCAGCTCGTGACACGTATTGTACCTATATGGATGCTCCCTTATACCCCCCCCCCACCATGATTCACGGTGGTGAACAATAACGGGATCACGTGTTTCAAAAATAAATCGATAAAAATGCAGGCATTGCTGAAGGATGGCGATAATGAGTTATACTGCAGACGAGATTTCGACCGGTGTACAATAAAACGAAAAATGTAATTCAATTTCACGTGGTCCTCAAACATTTTTCAGACTAACAAAGTAACTGCAAACACGCAGAAAACTGAATAATATTATTGTAATATATTGAATGTACAATTCGCCTCCTAGCGTATTAGCGCTGAGTTTGAAAACACCTCTATCGAAAATGCTTAAAAATACCACTCCCGCATAATTTATTATAATCAAAAATAGGCCTTGTAAAAGATTTACACTGTTTAACTTTTTATTTTAACTATTTAAAGAAAATCTTATGTAACAGCTAAGTTTTTTCCAGTTATTTTGACAAATAATACAAGTTAATGCTACGTTTATACATATCTACGAAACTAGTTAATAAATTATTATTTTATTGGTTTAATCACGATTATGCGCACACATACAATGATTTTAAACAAAAATATACAAATAAATAATTCTTGTTTTAATATTATTAATTTGACGTGAAATTTCCTAAATCATTATAGCTAGAGTGAAATTAGAAAGAATACATTATTATCAAAATATTTAGTTAAAATTAAAAGAGGCACAATGACACCGTGTGTGTGACTCCGGTGGTAATTCAAAAAAAAATAATTTACTTCTTTTTAAATGGGTTAATAATTTTTTCTCCAAATTATATTAACTATTAGCTAGTATGGTTAAATATATATTTCGTTAACTATTAAATTATAGTTTAAAGTTAACTTAATTTAACCAACCCATGTGGCAAGTTATTTTTTTCATTAACTATTGCACACCATTGATTATTATAAGTGTACACACTTCACTGTACATGTGCCGTTAATTATAACATTCTCTCATAAATGGTTTATAAAATCGTCGATTAAATAATGTATTTAATCATTTTAATATACACGACGGTGATGTATTTTTGGGAGTTATCCACGATTTCCGATCAGATCACCCACCGGCCAAAACAAAAAATGATAATCAAATCTAAATTTGTACGCTTATATTAATCTAATAATATTAAAACATTTTTCGTTCCTTAGCCTTTAATTGTTTTATTCAAGTCAACATTTACATTTAAAGGGTTTCAATTAGGTATCTGAGATATTGTTTTAATAATAATTTATAATTTTCTTATTATGTATATTGTATAGATTTGATTTTTGAATGAATATTTTGATCATGTTACATAATAATATTATAATATATTATGTATATTTAGCAATCAATCCTTATTATTAATATTAACAGCTCTATGTCAACCTTAACAATAATACTTACGTAGTCGCTCACTTTTTTTGTTTTTCATTTTAATATTTTATACATTAAGCAGTTATTTACGATCACTTTTATTTTGATCGATGTCTACAATAAATAATCACACTAGTACACATCACACATCGTTGCCTTTAGCACGATAATAATATTTAAATTTAGTTGATAATAACTAATAAGTCACAACTTATCGTCTTATCGTGTATAATAATATGCATTTAAATAGTTAAGACTACATCAAATAATTAAATAATATTTAAATGGCTGATGCAGCCATCGTGTATAGTATAACACGAATATTCGATATAAAATCTTACCGACTTGTAATATTTTCATATTGTAACTCTCCATTTTGATGGAGTTGTGTCAACTGTTATACATTTTCATCGACGACCGAACAATTTTTTACTATTATTATTTCGGACGCGTGCCTCGCCGGAAAAATCTTCAAAATACGTCATCACTACAACGTCATATATCCTGCATGTGCGCATACATCAATCGATCCGCTCGTACCTAAATTCATATCACACAAACGTCGAGCATATACACACAACCGGGCTTCATTATGTGTATGTGTGTGTGTGTGTGTGTGTGTGTATTATTATAGTGCTGCAGTGGCGATCGGAAACTTTACCGCAAACGAGCTTTACATGTGCGCTACAGTCGTAGGTGGTGTACACAGTATGGCACGGTTAGCTTGTACAGAACAAATCGTTGGCCCGTGTAGCTGGGCGGCGGCGGTGCGCTCTACTAAAAGAGGGACTCGCCCTCGGTCGAACACCACGCCTTAGCCGTGTAAGCTTCGGGCCGGTGGCGAAATCCCGTATCGCGTATTATTACACATACGGCCGGCCGTGTATATAAAGCAGCAGAGGGCTCGTTGCCAAGTGCTGATGGTGTGTTGTACACATATTATACAGCCGACGAGCAACGTCTTCTGGCAGCCGAAACGCGGCTACGGTCGCCCGCTAGATATCTTCCTGCTGTGTAGTATATACCTACACGGCGGCCGAGGCTCATTCCCGAAGACTAAAATAATGTATATTATATAATACGCCGCGCTACTGTTATGCCGCGGTGGCGCGGCGGCGTCAATTGAATAATTCAATTCCGAAAAAAAAACCTCCCCGGGCGAAGTTTCTGTTATAATGTTTATGCAAATCGCATTTCGGGTTATTAGCCGCGCGCAGATTGCGCGGCGTCGACAACGTCACCTTGCGTGGCGAATTACTATTCGCCACGACCGGCCAAGTTTTGAACTTTGCCGCGGGTTTTCGCGCCTTTCGAATTATATTTTAATAATAACAATAATAATATACATAATATACAACGACCCTTCTCACGCGGGGTATGCCGTATACGTATATATTGTACACGCGAAATTGCGCGGCTTTCCTCTTTCGCGGTGTATTGTTTTTATTCTCATTTCGCAATTAGCTTAAAACGCTCTCGCCGAATTCGGTAGTTACCTATACATATATACACGCGTATTACGATACAAACTCTCCAAACTTTTGGCCGTCATTCCCCCGAGTCTGTTCCGCCGTCGCCGGCCTAATTGACAAAGAGTCGAAAAGTCGATGACTGTATATTATTATATATACGCGCAATAACCCTGAGCTCGACCTACCCCCGTGCCACCGACGGCGGTGGCTATTATTATTATTTATACAATATTTTTAGATATCAAAAGCTCTTTCTTCCCCAGATGGTTTTTATGTTTTCATCATTATACTATATATATATATATATTGTATCGTGCAGCGGACGACCGTTCGAAATCTCCCCGTGACGTGAAAAATCGCCGTAACCGAAAAAAAATAAACCAAATAATAAAAACGCTCAAAGGGGGACATACACGCATGCACATGCACGCACACACTCAAACTCTCTCTCTCTCTCTCTCTCTCTCTCTCTCTCTCTCTCTCTATCGTCGCGATTTGACGTTTAATAAAAACCGTTTTCCTGCAACTCAGTACATATATACGCTCTTGGGGCGAACGACATTTGCGTTATCGTACGTATGATATCTAAAAATATAATAACAACGACGACGTGTATTATATTATTATTATATCGGTCGTGGGTGATGAGAAGCTGTGTGTAGCCGGTGCGGCTGACCGCGCGATATACCGAATATTCGCCGAGGCCTTTATGCTGCAATATAGTCAGCGGAGGGGTGATCGGGCCGTACGTATACGTATTGAATGAGCGTAATATATATGTATAGATGGGGGACGATAGAAACAAAAAAACTAATCGCGACAGCCCGCGACGAAAACAGCGCGAGCCTTTGGTGTACACGCCGCCGCCGTCGTTTCCGAAACGACCCTGTTTTTTCTACCCCCGGTAGTAATGCGTACATGTATATGTGTTAGTACATACACTCGGTGGCGATGCGATTATTATTAATATTCGCGTAACCGCGATTTCCGTATATTATAAAATACTGTTATGTTGTATGCGTTTGTCGCATTCACTCGGTCTCGAATTCTCGGCTAGAACAATATTGTATTATTATTTATACAGCGATGTATACGCACACCATCATACGCGGGGTGGTGTTCGGGTCGAACGAAAATAAAGGTAATTGATAATATAGGTATTATTCACGTTGTCTGCGGTTAACTGCGACGCCAGCAAGACAACCTCTAGTCATACACACATTATAATATTCTCATTTCTCTGGCGTGAACAAAACCGTTGGTGAAAAATAAATATATTGTGTACGTACACGATAGCGTCTTCGTCGCGATCGTTTAGTTTTTTATACATATAGTCCGTGTTAAATGTAACGTTTTCATTCATCTGCCCCGCGGTAATTAATGGGCACCGTTCGCGAGAGATTGCAATTGACCGCGGCTAGAAACTCTCTCGAATTTAATAACCTAACATATTATGATAATAATATAATTCGAGATAATAACATACGCGTGTATATAGTGACAATTAAAAAAGTCGAAGAAAAAAACCACTCCCGACGGACGCGACGATAGTATTATACGGTACGACGCACGCGAAACATATTATAAGGACGCGAGGCCGGTGAGAGAGAGAAAGAAAAATACGTCGACGCCGCGATCGAATGAAAAGGATAATATAATATAAGAAAAGATCGTGCCCAGCACGCGCGCGTTATTAATTTAAATAAACTACGCGTTACGTCATCGGCTATCATCGTCGCATAAACACATAATATTATAATGGATACGAAATATTTGTGTGATTACCGCTCCGCCGCATGGCTGGCTTGGCCGCCCGCCGAGGTCAAATGGTCCATTAGGTGCTGTACGCCGACCGACAATAGCTGCAACGGCGTATTATTGTTTTATAGGTACCTATGGACGATGATACAGAGTATACCGCACGAAACTGAGTGATACCGCAAATATAGAGACCAGAATAAGTTTCCAATGATATCGCGAATATGATTTTTGAGCACTCGGTGATAGATAGAATATGGACAAAAAAAAACCAAATCTTACCCTAACCTACATTGCATTCCGTGGAGAGTGTAATTGGAAATCAGGAGGTGGATTTTATTTGGTTGAGCATAAAATTGATAATATGTTATGTATAATATTATTTGTTAATTGTTGGAAAATATAGTAATAACTAATAATTCAACAAATATTCTTTCTGAGTTGTATTTAACTGGAACTATATTATCGATATGGAAATATATTTTTAATATATAAATAGCTAGGTAGGCATCAAGGATCCGTCTATAGGCTCGTTGGATTGTGGACAAAAACCGAATTTTTTTTATATATTTTATACGTCATCTAAAATATTATATGCTCGATGATGACGACCGCGACGTTTCGCTTGGAAATCGATGTTTTCGGGGTGAGTGTTTTTAGCGAGGGGAAGGGTTTGATCTCGCGACACACACGAGTTTTTGGCGTTTAAGACCTGACGGGGATGACGAGTGGCGGGCCAGTCGAAAGGGCAAATATTGTTACAACGCTTCGCCGTATACGCATATACATATACGTACATTGCAATCGAGCGTCCCTCTTATGCTAATGCGGGCTGCAGAGGGGCCTAATTAAAGAATCATCCCTCTCGCTCGGGGTTGCGGCGCGGTTATCGAAAACCGAAAAAACAAAACCGCACGCCAAGCCTAACGAAAAATTAAAAATATATGTATACGACGCGCTCGCGGCCACGTAATCTGCGGGGGTGGCGCGACAGCCCTGACGAGTTCGTAAACAAACAACGGCGCGCGCGAGTTATATTATTAAAATATAATAATATTGTTGTTGGCGAGTATGGGTGCAGTACCTACCTCGTTGCATACATCACTGCAGCTTTTCTATGCGCAGCTGGGATTAACTTATTGCCTCTGAGTGATTAGCTGGTCGGTCAAAAATACAGCAAACGGGTCAAGCTTAGTAAGTCGTCGATAAGCTAAAAAAAATCCAAAATAGTATTATAACAGGGGACGCCGTGGATTAGTCTGTATTATACTCTATACAGTGGCGGTTTATTTCCCCGTTTCCGTTTCGTAACAGAAAGAATATATAATTTTTTTTGTACGCATAATATTGTCTAAAAGCATTTAATATTTGATGACTTCTTTGAGAGCGCACACAGCGACATGTTATTATCGTCAACGGTCTATTATTCACGACAATAATTCGACTTAGACCTCTCTTCACCACACTTTCGGTGCCGTTTGACAGAATTATATCGTCCCAAAACTCCATGTACCAATATATTTACATTCATATTATATTTTAACACAAAACCGGTTACAATGAAATGGAAATCGAACTCCTAACAACGCGTAATAATATACTCCGGCCAACGAGTAAATATTGTGTTTGTCCGCAGGTTGCTTGATCTCCCGAGAGAACGAAAATCGAATTAATTTGAAATTGATTTATACGATAACACCCTCGACGAATAGGGATATATTTATTTTTTACTCGAGAAAATGCTACGAAAATGCTCAAAAAGAAATAATGTACGGTTTTTTTAGACTTAATGTCGCAGTAAATACATCCATATTATGTAATACACCTATTACTCTCGTATATAATCGAACCCAGAGACACCAGCGCTCTCTGCAGTAACAGGTGATTCATACACCCCGGGAGTATAAAATTCCTAGGTCAACCCCCGGTATATTAAATATCGGTAGTTAAAAATTTGTTCAAATTTCTCATATCAGCCAACATTAAAAATGCATCCTTAGAACGTGGCCATAATTTAATATTATTTTGTTTCTTACCGTTTCACAGACGCGTGCGGGTTGTCAGACGTGGCGCACATCGAGTCGCTGCAGGAAAAGTCTCAGTGCGCCCTGGAGGAGTATTGCCGGACGCAGTACCCGAACCAGCCGATCAGGTTCGGCAAGCTGCTGCTCAGGTTGCCGTCACTGCGCACGGTCAGCTCGCAGGTCATCGAGCAGCTCTTCTTCGTCCGGCTGGTGGGCAAGACGCCCATCGAGACGCTCATCCGGGACATGCTGCTAAGCGGAAGCAGCTTCAGCTGGCCGTACATAAACTCCATGTGACACTCCGTCTGGAGGCAGATGACGGGCACGCCCGCCCCGTTGTGATGCCGCGCCGCCGCTTAGTCTATATACACTCCGCCGGTCGTTGTCGCGTCGCTTGGTAAAAATGCATACGATGGGTGCGATGCGATATCCACCCACATAATGTTATTTTATGATATGATGTTGTGATATTTCAACGTGGCCGCGACACGCCGGGGACGCCGTGCCATCACCGCCGGGCGTACTGCAGGACGTGCCGTCACCTTTTCCGCGCGCCGAGAGGGAACCACCGCATCACCATCGCCGCCATATCACCTGCACCGATCATATTATATATTATATTATTGTAATAATGCAAGAAACGTGTTCGACGCACGATGACCTACACACACGGCATCACTCGATTATTATAATATATTTTATTATTATTATTTATATATTATTATATTACCTATGCGTTTTACTATATCTTTTTTTTTTTGTTTTTATTGTTTATTATTATTATTATTATTTTTTTTTTTTTAATATCCCAAAAATTAGGCCCTAAGCGCGTTTTAGTCTTACACGCCACTTAGACGACTGGGAGAGTTGCAATATTTATTACGATTTAATACCGTATAAAACATTTTTTTATCGGGTCAAGCATGATAAAAAATTCCATCGATGTACATTAAACAATTTTAATTTTATTATTACTACCTATTATTTTTACTGTAGTCAAACCTGCGACTGTAAATACCTACATATATATATATATACGAAGAGCATGTACAAATGTTTGTGGGCTATATTATATACATATCGAACCAACCAAAAAAAATATATTTGTCTATATAAATAACTAATGAATACAACGCCCAAAAAGCACTGTAATAATAATAATAATAATAATAACAATAAACGTTTTTGAGTCATATTATGATATTATTATTTAGGTTATTGTTTTGTTTTCCTTTGCAGACTTTTTTCTTTTTTTTCATATTTATATTATGATATTATTACGCATTTATGTATGATACTTATTATTATATTATAATAAAACGTTTGAAACCATACCCTATATTGTTACAATTTTACCTACACTAAACACGCCATTTCTATTTTATTTTATCTCCATACAGTGTAACAGGTGCCTATGTATACCTATGTATCAATATGTATCATGTATACATAAAATATTAATCCGCAGACGCACTTCGTAAAAACATAATAATGATAATGTATATAGGTACGTTTCTTCGTTGCACACACCTTGCAGTACTCTGCAGTTTCTATAAAATACAGTATAATGATATAGATACACGCTTTTATTTATTTTAAAGATATTCGAATATGTTTAGTTGTTTAAGTGGCATGTCTAGTTAAATTGATCAAGGTGATGGTTATGTAGCCACGCCTCGTCAATAGCACATATTATAATCATTTTAAAGTTTGTTTTATTTATATCGCCGTACAGGTATATATTTATTATTGCTTTTTAATGATTGGTTTTATTTTTGTTGTTATGTTACCGTTAAACATAATATAGTGTATAGAATTTTTAATTTATATTCGATTCAGTAATCGAAATATAACTTTTTATTATAACTGTTTTGTTTTCCTGTAAACGCAATCATAACACGTCATATTTAATATATTATACCAGCTATACGTATACCTATATAATTTATAAATAATATGCAACCATATACCTGCACTCGCCCGTTTGATTGTTTAATTGTTATTATAAAATAGCATGAAATGTGAAAAGGAAAAAAATTATATCATTTGATCACAGCGTTATTATATGATGACATTAGATAACATCACTGGCGCAACTGCGAGGGATGATGACTACATTATAATACGATGGCCGTATAGGTAACCCCCATCACACCTGTCGACAAAATATGATTATCGCGCCAATTCATTTAGTACAGGTGCTGTACATAATAATATATTACATCGACATAATAAAATAAGGGTTACAACGCTCATTTGTAGGGACATGTCGTCACCAACGTCACAATCACGTACTAGTCGAATTAGTTTTTTTTATTCAATTAACAGAAAGTCTAGTATATAAATCGTTTCTATTAGTGCAGTCGTTCGTAATATCTGATTTATAGACATAACCTAACTTTACTTAGAGCATACCTAGACATAACCAATATTAGGTACATTCAATCATGTAATAAACTGATAAACGATTCTACTTAAAATAAAGCGAATATATTTAAATATGAATTAAATATAGGTATAAAGAGCTATTATTTTATATACGTGTTATTTCTTACTACAATGATTACGATAAAAAATAATTTTGGTTTTATTCCAATCACTACATTAAAGTCGTATAATAGACGTACCTACAGTAGGTGTCACAGTGCTGTCCACGTAATAGAAATCTGTCTGTATGAAACTATTATAATATTTCAAATAAAGGTACTAACTATATAATTTATAGAAGAAAAATATTCCTAATGATTACTGTATATTAAAGGTACCCCAGCCCAGTATGGACGATGCTGACCAAACAGCATTTCTGTCTTGACGCATATTCTATGATATAATTAATAATTATGTAGGTAATATAGAAATATTAAAAAGTGTGTAAAATATTGTGTATATAATATCTAGTTATGCATTTTTATTATTATTATTATTATTATTCTTTATATAATATATAAAATGTTAAATTTCGCATACAATTTTGTAGTCTGCACGTGTTTTACAATTCGGCCGATACCTAGTTATTTTGCGTCAAACGTAAATCCCAATATAGATGGTATATTATAATAATCTGGTCGTATATAATAATAATATTTTGTAATATTTTAAATATAAAATAATATGTTTATGTACAATTATTATATGATTGATTTGCAAAATGTTATGATTTATTATATGTAATTTATATGATGATGATAATAATATAATAATAATAATAATATAATATATTATACTTATAAGGCGAGTGTATTTTCACGTGGATTTGTTGTAAATATTTTACTATTTCATGTGTATAGTAAAGAATGCCATATAAAAAAAAAAAGTTTTTTTGTTTCAATATTGTTTTATTGGTAATTATTCTCTTGTACTTACCTATTTCGATTTCAAATAACGATATTTGTATAACTACGTTATTATGATATAGATTACGCAAATTACAATATTGTTGTGCGTATAAATCGATACGATTCCATCATACCGATGTCGAGACAAATATTCAATTATATGTCTACAGTTACGCTGGAACGTTACATTACTTCAAAATATGAGTATGTGTAGCCGGTTCAATAAATTCTGTTTTATTGGTAGGCACTGCAATAGTATGCTGAATCTTGTATATTAATATATTATATAGGTCTCGTGAATTAAAATTTTTATCCGATGAACTCAAGACTGATTTTGGGACCAAGATAAATTTAAGCTATTGCCTATTTTAAATAAATCGTGCAGCAGAAAACTCTGCTAAATTGCGATACCCACATTTCAAAATAAAATAAATTAAATCTAAATGAATATTTCTTATTCCGATATTCCCTTTAAACGGCCTATATGATATTTGAGATTATTGTGATAATTTTACTATAAAGAGTAAAGAAAGTGACTGGTAACAAAAAAATTAAATTCTTAGAAAGTAAAAGCGTATGGTCCTCTATAATAATTTTATATCGACAAGCGAAAAAAAATCTAAGCATTGAAGATATGTATAACAAAAACGTGTTCCTAGTCCAAATAGTAAACCAAACAAAATTATATCAAAATTAATTATTCATAACGCTCTGGGTAATTCTAAATAGCTTTATTAAACTTATTTTAAGACTATATGCATTGCAAGCATGCTCACCAAAATATTGAACTTGAAAGGTGAAACTGTGAGCAAAAATAATGGAATTATTTTTAGACAAAAAAAGAAACTATTTTATCATAGTTAGTCAAAAAGACGACTTAGACCAAAGTAGTTGCGTCCAAGGTCCATATCATTATAATAGTGCTGTTTAGGTATAAATCGGTGCATTCACACAAATAAGTATGAGGGTATTAACTGACTCCCGAATTAAATTAGGGGGTGATGGTGGTAAAGGTGTGGTAAAAATTAAGTGGTCCGGGATGCTATTTGTAGTGAACACAGCAATGTCATAACAAAAACATTATTATTTTTTGATTAAAAATGAGTTAAACATATTATATTATGCGGTCAACACTCCCGAAAATGAAATATTGTGCACCACTGGCACGCAAAGATGGTGAGTTTAAGTAACTCTTGTATATTATACTTGTATACTTGTATACGTGTACACATTACACATTACACTTCTCTTTGTATATAACTATATAATACTGCCTATCGTTCAAGCCACGAGTTGGTCTATCAAGATAATATAGTATTCGCACTTTCACTGTATCAGCTATTGCGAGCAAGAGAAGAAGCGCATTCTGTACCCATCATACGGCCAGCCATTTACATATTATTATCACGATATCATGCGCTACCGTCTGTGTTGTATAATAATAATATGTGTGCATGTGAAATATCACGTATCGCATTTTCGTCGAAAGGTCATTGTGGACCGTGCGTGTGCATGCTTGTGTACGAGGTGCATACCTTTTAGAAATTTGGTTTCCATTCGGGAACCTTGCCAAAACCAAGGGGAAAAAAATAAAAAATAAACTGATAAAATACTTTTGGTGCCCACGAGATTCACCGTACCCGAAATAGAAAACGAATTGCACTTTTTGGCCGACCGATAGACCAGCAAAATTCTTTCTTTTTTTTCGTTCTTTCATTCGCTTGGCAAACTACAGATGAGTGTATACAACAAACTATAATACGCGTACCTACACATAACGACGCCGATACCGACGACGGCGACGGCGACGACGACGAACACGCCGCCGAACGAGGAATGAATGAGACTTATTTTTAAAACCATTGTTTAAAATGTATTTACGATTTCGTCCTCCCGCGTTTCAATCATCTCTTTGTCCCTTTTAAATTGAACGTATCTTCATCACCAAATAAGAGAGAGAATAAAAAATTAGGTACTTACTCATTTAAAATAGAATCGTTGACGCGCGTCGCGTCGTCTTGGGTGTTCTGGCGAGCATTTTTTTAATTTTTTATCATACGGTCTGCAGCACTACTATGGTTATATACAATATATATATATATATATATGTATAATATAGGTATCTACATTATTATAATACACAACGCCTGCAAGCAGATGCTAATTATTAAAACATCAGGGATGACATTATATTTAAAGCACACGGTCTACGTGTTGACGGCACTTGAAACTGCACCATAGACTGATATATATACACCATATACCGAAGTTAGATATTAATATTATCAAACACTACATAATAGGTATACAACAAGGATGAGTGTTCTATCGAGTATTAAGAGTCTGCATACAGACGGCACTTGGCAGAAATTCAACACAGTTTGTAACCACTCCTCCCCATTCCACAAACACACTAACTAACTATGAATTATAGTTTAATTGTAAACTTACCATTATACCAAAAAAATAACTGTAAGTACATAATATATACATTGAGAGTATACTTATGAATATCCTAATAAAATATATTATATGTATACGAGTAAAATTATAACTTATGATTTATTGATGACTATAGGTGTAATCATAAGGCGTAGGTGTTACCTATAATCTGTATAATATTTTGTCGTAACATTTCCATTTTAGTGAACTTATTGTAACCACGAACTGATTATGGCATGTATGATAACACAAACTTTTTAAAAATGGTTAAAATAATTTTTGTTGTATAGGCACTGCCAGTGGAGTGGAGAAGTGAAATATTTTATCGGGCAATTCATCCTTTGAATGACCAACCACCCCTTGACTACTTAGGTACAGTATAATTATACTTACCATTCAACTATTATTATTCTCATTAAATATCGTATTCAGGTGAAGTTAGCCTTGTAGGTAGTACAATTTTTCATAAAATCCAGTACTCTTCCCCCGGTATCCAAACACCCACCTCTTTAAAATTATCGGGCAACTGCTCATCAAAATCACGGCCATCAGTCATCACACCACTGGTCACTGTTTAATATAATCTGTGATACTATATTATAAAAATTACCATAGTAAAAAATATTAATATATGATAATTATTATTAGATATACATAGATATTGATCACGTTTATCACTGGCAGTGCAAATAAAACCGATAATACAAAGTCATGTATAACACAATTCAACAAGGTGTTTATAATAATTATAAATTCTCCATCATTGTTCAGATACAATATGACTACTGTGTACATCTTCTAGTGTCTTTCAGATAAGGTAGGATTGAGTCGAGTTGTAAGTTGTATTATATCTTAATATTGTGAAATACTCGGCACTCCTATGGTTATAACTAGAGCTAGGATTTTAATGACCTAAAAATACACATGCAAAAATGTACTATAAAAATGCAAAAATGACCTAAAAACTCTAAAAAGTGTAATTAGATGAGCAAAAAAAAATGTATTTTAAAAATAAATATTATTATTAATTATTAATTATGAACATAATAGACTTGTGAATGTAACCGCTTCCTGATATAATTATTCTGAAAAATCAATAAAAGCATAAATTATTTTAATTTAATGAAAAATATATTATATTTTTTTTTCACCTGTGCACATATTATTGCCGTTATTATCGTGTTTTATTCCTTCAGTCCATATAAACATGGCTTTATCGAACGCTTTTACAATAGTTGAATGATTTGTTTTTTCCAAGACATCAGAATTTAACAAAAATGTTTTTTTCCTGAATTTTCTGCTTCCGGGGTACCAATAACGATATTTACCTACTACATAACGACCTTCAACATCTGTCATTTCATCTACACTAACCCAAATTTTTTTATCGCCTACATAGTGTCTAATATTTCGTATTGTATTTAAATACCTAGCATTTTTCAACATAATTTTTACATAATGTAGACTCGTCTGGGATTTTAAATTTTATATTTTTTTCTAAAAAATTTCTAAAATTTATGTAATTTAATTTAGGAGGTGGAATATTAGGTGCTAATAATGTTTCACAAAGCTCTAAATTAGATAACGATTGATCACTATTATTTGTTAAATTAGATATAGTACTTGATTATTTTGTTTCACTTCATTCAGTTTTCGTTGAATTCCAAGAGCATGCTTATCTCGACTGATGTGTTGTTGAATTGTAAATTTATTTTTGGAGGCAACTGCAACATTAAAAAACTTTACAAAAATCGGCACCAAACTCGCACACAAAACTAAGTAAACGGCTATCTACTGTTGACTTAATTTTTGGCATTTTGTACAGTAAAGATCGGTAGAACCACATAGGTACGTGTCGAATTCACTACTAAAGCTACTATTGTATACCTAAATAGTTATGGGTTCGTTCGATATTTAATCTTATCGGATAAATCGACAATTAATTATATTACTTTTTTAATTTCAATGGACTGGAGTAGGTAATTGCCTGTAGGTATTAATTGGGATTACCTAAATAAAACATATTAAAAAAGCTTAAAATAAACAAAAATTAACTTAAATACCCAAAATGACCTTAAAAATTCAATAAAATGCAAAGAATGCAAAATAAAAATTACATATTTTAAATTGTTATACTACGAAACAAATCTAGTTTTTGGTTGGAATTGTATAACACTTAGGGAAGAAAAATGCAAAAGTCACCAAAATCCTAGCTCTACTTATAACCATTTTGTCATTTTTCAAGCTTGTTGCAGAGGCAACAGAGACGGATTACGTATGTTTTTGTCTCTTGTCATTAAGTACATTACATAATAATATGTAAGTTTTTTTAAATGGTCATAGTCCATCATTAAATACATCAGTGCAGCACTAATCGATTTATTGATTTAATAAACGTCGTAAAAACGATGTGTTGTGCAATGTGCAATCAAAATCACTCTTGCATTCTTGCACTAATAAATAATAAAATTATAATAATCATAATTATTTTGATAAGCGAACGTATTTTTTTTTTTAAAGTAAAAAATTAATTTTTTTAAATGGTTAACATAATTGGTGTGTAAAAGTTATAACTAATAAGTCTTGAGTTTTGGTATTTTATATTAAATAGATAATCTCAAAATCTGAAACACCCAAATAATAATAGGAGACCTTTTTTTGACAAAATACGTAGCAGATAACGGAAAAGATCCAAATAGGTATAAAATAACGGATTCCAGACTTAAATAGTAATTATAGGTACTTCGCACATAGGTATCAATGACAATTTATTATATTATAGGTGCATAAGTATAAGGGTACATAGTACACACACACATACTTATGCCATTGAATTCGAGTAACTCAATAAATTACACCTTAAATCAATAAAATTATCAAATATTAATAACTTTTTGGTATATAATTTACATTCATTATAATTTATAATTTATAAACATTAACTTAACATCAAAGATATACAATTGTAATCAAATAATTTAATTTGTGTCTTTACTGTAATTATACTTACAAAAATGGGTAAGCTTGATCAAAAAACTAATGCCGAATCGCAAACTTCAAAATTTAAATTAATATAAACATGTAAGATTTTTACTCAGGTATAGAATTTAACACCAGCATATTATTAAGTTACTTTACTTTTTAATCATTATTGTTTTTGAGAGATATTTTATATTGGAGCATTATTAAGTATCAACTACTGATACCTTAATGATCCTATTCCATTTAATAAATTTCAATTTTCAATATATTTACTCCGACAATATTATCTTTTTCAGTTCCTCTAACAGTCTAACGTGAACATTATACATCGACTTTACGTCCAAATTCGTCTACATAAAATATGAATAGTGGCTAGTGAGCGAATACTAAAATATAGTAAATAACATAATATAATTTCGACACAAAAATATCCAGTTAAAAAAATTCTATCAGTTGATTCTTATAACTTTCATAAAATACATTTTCTTATAAAATACATAAAATATTACCAGTATATTGTTATTAATATAATGATTATTATTTTTTTATTTGTTATAATATTTATTAAAACAATATTTTGTTGTACGCTGGAATCTTTAAAATATTTTAATAGTAATAATAAAAACGAACTTTGATTTAATGAGTATTGATTGAGAATAGTGGGTTCACTAGGAGATATTTACATAGTTACACCGATTTAAAATCCATTATTTATTTTGAAGTGGTTTCATGTAGGCAAATAATGAAGTTAAAAAACATTTTCAAAATAATTTTTATAGCTGTACCTAGTCCTAGTGTACCTTGTTTCTCTATTTGGTCTGTACTCTTATGCTCTATAGAGTATGAACATAATTAATGTATACTATTGAAACGTAAAAAATATTTTTGTAGTCCTGTATAATTTATATCAGTAAATAGTAGTACAATGAAGTACCTATATTAAAATATTTGCAATTATTTATCATTCAAAATTAGCACCATACTCAAATTTTAAGTTTTTTATTATACTTGATATAACTTTATATTATTATAACACACCTTACTTCGGTGTATTTAAAAAAATCCTTTTAATAATATTAATACTTGCAGGTATTTCAGTATTTTGGTAATTACGAGTAAACGGCATTACTAGTACATAGTTGTGTTTATAGTCTAACTACAACGCCGTGTAATCATTAATAATTATGTAACCATAAAAACAAAATTATAATATTAAAATAATTTTAAATAAATTAAATATTATGTATAGGCTATAATATTAAACTTTAATTTTAAATGTAATGTTTGTAGGTTAGCTGCTAATAATATAATTATTTTAGTTCATTATTCGTGATAAAAAAACATACACAACCCACACAAAATATTATTATTTATTATAATATATTTATCCATAAATAATTTTATAGTATTATCTTTCTAGTTTCGTTCTAGCAAGTACGTACAGGCGTACAACCATTCAGGTTCGCTGATGTTGTAATTGGTTTCAGATAGAATAAACACATTTTATTTATGCAAGATATTTTTAAATCAAATTTTTAAATTGAAGTTACACAACTGGTTTAATTATAATGCAAAAATTATAATGGCACCGCTAGACCGTCGAGCGTCGTAGCGTAATATAATAAAAATGGTAAATAAATAATAATAATAAAAAATTGTCTAACCCTTATTGTTACCGATATGCATTTGTTGAATCAAGACGTCAAGTGCAACATGCTTCATCGTAGAAAATAAGGTACCCCGTACCGTATAACATACTTACCTACCTAGTACGTATAACCTTAAATATTTTACACTTGCATTCATTGCTTAAAGATCAAAATAGATATTGTACAAATAAAAAAAAACTTCGGATACCTAACATTTTTACCTTAATTTTTTTTATAAAATATCAACAATTCTACTCTAATATTAATGTCAGGTTACATGAACAATTATTTATTAATTTAGGTAATGGTTCAATACAATGTATTGGATCAATCATGGGCCATGAAATCATGTTTAAGGGACCATTCGCTCACTATTGATTCGTTAAGTATTTACCTAGGTAAAAAAAATTGTTCATGCAAACCGGCTTAAAGCTGTTAGTTATAAATAAAGCTTCTGCAGCCTTAGATCATAATAATATACTATGTGACCTAAGACCGAAGAACAAACTTCTTGTGGTTAACGTAAATTTGGAATTCTGTATAGGTACCTACTTAGATATTGTGTTAGGTACTTGGAACGTTTGTGCGATGTCCTCTTATATTAATGGCAATTCCGCGTTTCCTATAACATGAGTGGCTCGTCATGCACAGCTACTGACTACTTTTACAAAATATGATTGCTCTTTAAGAGGTTTTTTTTTTATACAACTTATTTTTGCTGCTACGCATTCCACATTACGGTGGAATCACTCAACCATACCACAATCCACAGCCCCTACCAATTACCAGCCACCAGGGTTGAATTCTACATAATCCATGGCGTTATCTCATCGTGTTGTGATAGTAATATATTATTGTGATAACGTTTGAAGTTTGAACCGTGATAGTGGCAACGTTTCCGTCAAATTGTCAAAAACTTCGCGGGCCCGAAGACATTAAATTAATGTAATAGGTATTAACTATACGTGGATCCTTAATCGCCGTCCTGTGGATCTGCTCGGTTCGGACCCGGTTTGTGTGTATCGAATCTCGCAAAAATCGGTCACTTCCGAATTTTCGAAGGACCGGCAACACGGTTTCGTCCGACAGACTAGCAGGCACCTTTTTGACACGCGGTTATTTGGACCTTAAGACATGACAGCCCAGTGCACGAAGACGGCATGGCTGTCGTCGAAGCTCAAACAATTCGCGCTGGACGAGGAAATCTATTTGAACTACATCGAAAGCGTGTTGGACGGTGAAGAAGATCGATGCGAAAAGATCAGTGCACTGGAGGCAATTCTCGGAGAAGTGTTGGTAAGCGACTTATTATGATTTTTCCAGGCTATCGACCAATTTTCAGTCTATCACAGTTTTCTGTACCTACTACCCAATTATAAAATATATTATGTGTATGGCAATCTACCAATGTCTTGTGTCTAACTCTAGGTCTGCAGCTGGTACAACCACATCATTATGATAATTATACTGTTATTTTAATTTACTTAATACATATTTTTAACTTTATACCTCCCTAGTCCCAGTGCTAATGTTATAAAATCAATAAAAGTAACAACAGTTTAGTTGGTCTAGTTTTGTGTGACTTGTTTTATGGGGAGTTACTCCGAGTTCCTAATAGGTACCTACTATAGTAGATTTAAATCATCTTTTTGAAATGCCAGTAAGAGAATTCCATAGTACCTACCTATATTTGCAATCTAAATACCATTGTACCTATAGGTAGCTATTAATTATATAAACTGTATAATATGTCATTATAAATATTGTAGACTGCATACTGTATTTTTATATGCAAACCGTATATTTTATTTAGTAGACCGCATATTGGAAGATGGCCGATAAGCATTGTGACTTGAAACGAAACAAAAACCTCATTCTAAATCTGTAAAAACATTTAAATCATACAAAGCTAATGTTATTTTCACTATTTCACAGAGCGAGAATGAAGTGAAATCTCAATGCATGGAAATAATTGACATGTATGACACACAAGATGACAGTGATGCTAACGAAATCAAAACACCCATAGAAGACACCGAAGAGACCTTGGTTAAAATGCTAGAAACAAATATAAGGACTGTTGTGACAGCTCCCAATAAACTAAATTCAAACGAGGAAGATTCTGATTTAGTTAAAATTAGAAAAAATATTTTAAACCAATATGCTCAGGTATGTCATGACTAAGGACTATGTTCTGGTTAGTGAGTGATTGGTGTCTTTTTGCACTTCTTGGAATATTTTGTTAACTGTGGGAAAAATTACTTACGTATATATTTTAATTTTGAGACCTACATTTCCCATATTTTTCCTGCTATGATGCAGTGAATTTGTGTTCTACTTTTATAATTATTATCAATTTTTTTTTATAATTTTTTGTACATTTTTCAAAAATATGTCACAATAAGAATAAAAAATAATATATTAAGAATATATAAGAATAAATTTGTATTTTTATTCCAAGAAAAAATATATAAATATTAAAGCACGTCTTGATCTTATTTTTAAGAGCTTATAAGGAGAGTATGTTTTGTCCGAGAATATTAGCATTGTCTTTCAGGTTATTCTAACCTAAATATCTGAACCTTCTACACAACTATTGTATCAACAATGTATTCAGACCTATTGCATAAATGTGTTAACATTAATTTGTTTGTTTTAGAAAGAAGCAAATTCAGAGGAAGAAGAATGTGATGATTTAGACATAGAACATAATACCAATGTTAGTTCTGTATTAGCTTTAAAAAAAGAACAGAGAGAAAGAGCTAAAGAACAGAGTTTACGTAAAAAAGAAAAAGATAAAGAAGACAGGTAAAATTGTGATTCATATTTCATTAATCATTACGATAAAGATGCGAAATTCTAGTCATGCCTTTTATTATATGAAAATAACATGAGTCTATAAAAGATTTTGAAAGAGTTGATATTTTTATTTTTATGGTTATCATAAAGAAAATATATCTCTATATAAATAATATATTATATACAATATGATATTTATTATTTATGTATGAACAGTGCCATCACTGAATGGCTTCTTCCCTCACATTTTTTTTTATCGTGTTGTTTTCTAACACATATTCATTTTGTGCCCTAGGGCACAGATTATATATTTAATATTTATAAAAAAAAAATGATTATCATCACCACAAACAACTATGTTAATTACAATTGAAATTACACTTTACAGAGAAAAACAAAAACAATTGGTACAAGAAAAGAAAGATGCTAAGAAGAAAAAAGCTCAAAAAGTTGAAAGAAAGCGTTGAATTATTACAATAACATGAATTCTCTGCAGTTTTACAAGACGTGTTTTTTAATCTAATGTATTTAGAATTTAGTTGGCATCCAATGTCAACAACATTTGTTATGTCTACACATTTTGAGTACTGTGTTTGATTACTCATAAGTCATAACAAACAAAGTTGATTTTATACTTTTGTTCAGCAGCTGTTTTTTTTAAAACCATGAACACCCAACTTATAGAGCTTAATATTAATATAATGTTAATAATGAGAGTTAAATGTTGATTGTATTTCGGTGGTAATTATTGTTAAATTGGACTAACATAAAATATGTATTAATAAATAATAACTATTAAAACTAGTTCCTTTTTAATGAATGACATTTTTTATGACTACTTCCTGTGTCCAATTTATTTCCAATTCACATTGATAGGTTGGTTAATATAATATGGAGAACCTTAGAGCAGTGTAGTGTGCTCAGGCCGGACCTAAGAAAAGGAAGTACACTAAGTCTAAGGAGGCAGATGCTGGGCAGTCTAGACACTTTAAAAAACACTCGGGGTAAAAAATAAAATACAATCTGTAACACTGTACGCCCACAAAAGCTCAGGACTCAACTCTTATGCGCTAGCATTTGCTAGAGTATGTAGTCTCTTATGTGTGTCGTAATTTCTGTATTTTTCATTATTTTTAAAAGGATACTGTATGGAGGCAAACCAGGTAAATTCAGTTAACCCCCGTGTAGTAAGGTTCCAAACATGAATAAAAAAAAATGAGGTTCGATATACAATTTGTATACATTATAAATCTGTTTTAACATTGATTGCCTAGGAAAATAATTATCAACCCAATAAGATATTTTATTGCCAACATCCTAATATATTTTAGTTTAATTAAAATTTAAAGGGATTCATTTATACCATTTTTTATTTATAAGTGACCAATCTAATACTTAGTACATGACATGATATATTATCTTATTTTAATAATTACGTTATATATTATATTTTTCAGACCTTAATTTGTAATTGGTATTAGTACATTATTTTTGTATATTTGGTTATTCTACTTACTAGAATACCTTGTATATTGCTTGTTTAGTTAAGTTAATTACATAATTGTCAAGCTTTAATAATGCATACTGAGGGCTCTAATAAAAAAAATGAAAATAAAAATTCTCAGTACATATAAGTCGAGCCGGCCATAATTATGTTTTCAGATTAGTCACTAACCGTTGCTAAAAGATTTAATTTTGGAAGTCAATGATATTTTCTCACACAATAATTAATCCTCATAGTTTACATATTGTGTAATTTGTATGTTAGCTATGATTTAGAACAATTTTAAACCCCTAAAATACAGTTTAAGAGTTAGTGTATTATGAAACTTTGTTTTCCGTACAATCTCATTAGAAAACATTTGATTGAAGTGATCCATAATATTTTCTAATCAATTTCAAAATAAAACAACTCAACTGTCAAAAAATATATTGCAATACATAATAAGTTTAAAATTTTAAATTTCAACATCGATTATTTCATTTACAATTACAGTAATTAACATTTAAGATGAATAACTAAACAATCAGAAACAAATCTACTGAGATTCCAGCAATCCAGACAACTGCAGTATCAATACCAAAAAATAAATTGCAACAATAATCAAAATAATTACTAATTCTAAAAGACAAAAATATATGAATTATACATGAACAATTAAATTTTTACAATACAATTAAAAATTATACAATATGTGTTTCATTTGTGCTACAATGGTGTTTATTAATTTAATTTCAATTAATTAAATACAACTATCAAATAGAAATGACTTTTAGTCATTGAATTAGGCGTTCAATACAATTATCAAGAGTTATAGTAAATATACACTAAGTAAATTAATACTACAATTTCAAATAATATTAAGCAATCAATCAACAATGGAATGTTAAGTGAATATGAAAGGAATACATATCAATGTGCAATTGACTAATAAACAGATGACAAGTCAAGTGTTAAATGGCGAAGTAAATTTGAACGATTCACTCTAGAGGTTTTGATTTCTTGCAGTACCATTGTCTTACAGTCCAGGCAGACAGCCATTTGTGCACTATATTTGGTGCTGAAATATCAAGCATTTACAAAAAATATCAAAATTAGTTTATTCTCGGCAATAATGGGTTTAAGTAAGAGGTCATTACCGAGTGATGTTTTGTGTGACTGTAGACGAACCATGGTAACTTGCAGACATACTGTTATTAGGACAGCCAACTGTTTTTTGAGGACTAGATGGAGCACTGCCCCAACTGCTCTTTGACCACCAAGGATTTTGTTCAGATATTGCTACATTTGGACTGAGTGCTACAACTGGGATTTGGGACAAATGATCGGTTGGCATGCGCATCTATATAATAACAAATATTAATTGTACAGTGAAGTCAAAGATTCTGAATAATTTTATTTTAAATATATTACTTTGGTACAACATTTTGAACACACTGTGCGTTGGCACATTTTGCATTCCTGTCCCCAAGGTCCAAAAATGCCAAATCTGGTTTTCATACATAAGAAGCAAACCTATAACAAAGAAAAAATGTATAAAATCATTTCAAATCTTTCTGAATAAAATAAATATGTACTTTTCGATTTTCAACATCTTCTTTGAAATTTCCTTCAACTGGTAAACTTTCAATTTCTGCTTTAGTAAGCACACTACGAATATGTATGAGCTCTTGCAGAGTCAAGGTCAAACAATCACTCTATAAACAATGTTTATTAAACATATTTATTTGAACAATTTAATATACTTAATTAACTAAAAAAAAACATTTAACTCATTTGAAAATACCAATTTAAAAGTAATACGATAAATAAGTTGAAAAATATAGAATATGAAAATAATTTATCAACATGCATGTTGTTGTAAAATAACTTGTCATCTACAGCCGTTGAGTTAAAACATTAAAGGCATAAAAAGGAGAATGACTTACAGTAGGTAAAGTATTTTTGTACATAGATTGTCTGCGAGATTGCTTCCACAATCCACCCATTGGTTTTATATAAGACAGAGATGATTGATCAGCAATTGTATGTCTTCGTTGCTGTTTTCTTATCGCATGGATATTTTTATTGGATTTTGTGTCTGTAGGTCCATGTTTTTCTTCTCTTCCTACAACCAACCATATCAATATCAAATAATAGTACATTTTAATTATAATATATTATGTTGCAAACAACAAAATATCAAATATTTAATTCAATATTCAATTGCTTAATTAGTTTTGCTTGTTCCTATTTTAAACGTTAGGTAAGTATTATTACATTCAACATTAACTGTTAAGTAAGCGGTTTACATTTAATCAAATTAATTAAAACGTGAATCATAGAAATAATTCATATTGTAAAATTTAATTGTTTGAACACAATAGAATATAATAAAATTCTATAATAGAATTTGTACAACATTTAAAACATTTAGGTTATTATTTATTGTTAATGATATGCAGATATTTTTTCACAATGATAACAATCGTAACATGAATAAAAAAACTAATTTGTTACAATTACATAAATTATTTTTATTTATTTTTAGAGTTATAACAAAGACTTGGTTACTTGTTATTATTCCAAGGATTTTTATATACATTAATAACAATATATTGAGAATGCAAAAGAAGCATTAGTATTAAAGTTAAATGTTATTGTAGCAAGCATAGGAAAAAAATCTTAAGACTTATGATGTATGATCAAGTAGAATTTAACCCAAAATGACAAATTTCAATTAAACTCACCTGAATTTTGTACACATAATTTTATACTATTCTGTTAAGAATATATATAACAGCTGGTCTTTTAAGTTTCAACTTTATGTTAAATTCTACAAAATAAAATTCTGTACCTAAATAAAATATTTACAAAAACATAACAAAAAAAAATCATAAACATAAATTACCAAGAGAGATGAAGCAAAAGTGTTGATTGTGGTGCAGTCTAAATTATGAATGTGGATAGTATTTAATAGAAAAAAAATAATCCTTAATTTCATATATCAATCACCTCATATTTATGTACAAAATATAATACAACAATTATAAATATTTTTTAAGATATGCATGAACAATTATTTAAGATTTAAATTGTAACAATATTTTTTTTCTTATTTGGAATTATAATATTATTTATTATTCAGACTGATTGAAAATTTTTAATTTAAAGAATTAAGTAGTTTAAAATTTCTTATAATGTTGAAAATATGACTGGGTGGTACAGTGAAAACCACAACACAAAATCACAAAGGTTAAATGGTTTTAACATAAACATAAAAATGATGAAATAAAAAAAACAAAAACAAAAAATTTAATTAACATAAAAGAACTAGGAATGTTACAAGAACTTAAGGCAAGATAGATTATTTAAAATATCACACAGGATTGGGTTGGTGACAACGTTTTTAACCGAAAGTGCAAATCACAATTGTTTGGTTGGGAATCACTACCTTGAGTGGACACGCCCAAATATGTGGATTCTTCAGTTTTTTCCACTGTAGAAGTCTTAAATTTGTTATCTTCTTCATCGTCATCAAAATCGTCTTCAGAATCAGAACTCTGAAAATTGAATGTGAAAAACATACACAATCAACAAATTCCAACAAAATAATGTTATTATAATAACATACCACTAAACGTGCTAATGCAGAAAAATCCACTTTTATAAGCTTGCGCTCCTTGTTTGGATCAAGCATACTTTTTATGGATTGGTTTGGCATATATTCGTCTTCTGAATTGTTCATTGATGAATCGTCATAGTGAACTAGTCAGATATAATAATTAAGTGTATTTGCTTAGAATCATTAAATTATTGAACAATTAAAATAAATTACTTTTTGATTTATTGTTACGGTTTGGAGGACTCGACATTGATCTTGATGATTTTATATTACGGAAAGGGCTTTCTAAATAAACATAATTGTTAATTAAAACTTAACACATATAGAACACTACTGAATAATACATGTACTAATAAATAACAGTATGATAAATTATGTTAAAAAATAACAAAAATGTATTGCATTAATTTTAAAATTCAATGAGCTTACTGGTTAATGAAGTAGAACGCAACTTGACGTTTCCACTTTTTATACACTCTAATAGATGTTCTCTCGGTGATAGTTTATCTTGTCGACGAGGAGCTAGTTTTCTTGCTGCAGCCTGAAATAAGCATTTATACTCAAGTAAGTAATATAACAACCAACAACTTAAAATTATTATTCATATAACAAAGTAGATTGAAAAATTGTAAATAAAATAATAAACATTACTTGTAAATAGAAGTATAATGAAGTTGTGTTAGGTTTATCAAAAGGATAAAACATTTTAAACATTGAGCTTATCAAGAGTTTTAATTAAACTAAAATATAAATTGATCAATTATTATTTGTTATATTCTTATGTATTAATATACACTTAAAAGAAACAAAACGTACGTACAATTTTATTTTTTATTTTTCTTCCAATGAAATATTTCACAATATAGTATGCGAAATATTGTAATTATAATATATAATTGATAATTTAGTTAACTTTTTCTTAGAACAATAAATAATTTTAAAACAACCATATTGACATTGATTAATTTTAGGAATGTTATTGTTATAGCTTCCAAATAAAAAGATTGAAAAAATACCTTTAAATATCTGTTAAAAGGTCACCAAACACAGATATAAATACAATAGTGTTGTAAAAATGTACACAAAGCTTTACAAATATAAATTGTACTGATATTGTTGAGTATTGATTTATATACAACATTATGGAAATTAATTTTAAACTATTTTAACAATATTTGATGGAAAAAAATACTTGACACATGTCTAACATGCGATCTACCAAAACTGTAGGCCTGTATAACATATAATAAACAACATAAGCTTCATAATTTCAGGGTGATAGGGTACTATACAATTTAAATCAGTAAATGAAAGCAAATTATTTGCTACACAAATTTAACAAAACATTTAGCATTCATTTTTAGAACATTTTAATGAAATGTATTGTTTGTTACCTACATTTAAATATCTTTTCCAATATTAATACCTCTTCAAGTTTTCTACTACATATTGCAATGTTTTTATTTTTGTACAAATCTTTTATCTGTACATAATATTGATATTATTATTGCCTAACAAATATTGCCTTTTTTCATTAAAAAAAAACACACACACACACTTTACAGTATTGTTTCTTTGTGTATTATATGTCTAAGTAAATGTTCATAAGTTTTGGACACACCTAATTAAAAATTGAAAATGATATAAACACACAAAATCAATTTATCGACAGATCACACATTAAACCAGTGCCAATTACTTCATCATAATGCAATAAAATGTCAAATATGTTGTTGATTACCTATATTATCTTATTTAGTAATCTATAAAAATAATTAAAATTTACTCACGCTTTTTAATGGAGGCCTTGATCTAATAAATTCAAGTATTGCATCATGAGCATCTCTTTGAATTCTGGCAGGAATTTCTGGAGGAGTTACTCTCTTTAAAGTATATCTTCTGGACCTTATGTCATCCATTAACATTTCATAGGGGGTTAATGCATATTCAACAAATTCATCTCCAGTACGAGATCTTTGATCAACTTTTTTTAATTGCACACCACGTCGTAATTCCCGTATTAATTGTATCCATAAACGTGCCTACAAATTTTTTTTATAAATATTACTTTGATTCGTAAACATACAAAATACCTACATATTATGTATGGTAAAAACTGTGATAAAACAATTTATTTTTATATTATTATTTAATTTACAAAATATGTTAAAAAAACTATTGAAATTTGTATCATAATATAAAAGTATAATATTTCAACTAAGTTCAAATGTAATAAACTACAACATTTCTCATAAAAATATTTGAACCTGTATAACTTATAAATCAAAGTTATTATTTTGAGCTATAATAAAATGTAATTTGTTGTACTATAATCTAAACATACTTGTAAAATACTCCACTTTCTGCGGTTGGGCTAACAAAAAGTAACACAACAACTGTGTTAGTTTTGATGCCATAATAAATATAAATAATACAAACTTATAAATTCACTTCCTAAAGCCATAATACAGTAGATATAATTGACAATTAAACTTAATTATGTGAACACATATATTAAGGATCAACGCTCTATTATTTAACATAAGCTAATAAAATTATAGTTTTAGGATGACCATTAGTTGATTTATAAAAATCTACAATAATGAATATTCATTAAACACTTGAGAGCTTACCCAATCACTGTAATCCAATGTACTTAATTCAGCTGAAGTAGAATTTCTGTGTCTTAAACTGACAGTTCCATCAGATAATTTATCTAAAAATGACGAAAGCTCTAAAGCCTCTGCCACTAATGCTCTGCATACTGCTTTATAATGAGTTTCAGAACCCAATCCTGACACACCTATATGTCTACTGCATTCCTAAAATAACAATTCAACATTATCAAAAATGTATGCATAAAAGTAAGAAATATTAACAATAGAGGTGCTTGAGATATACTTTTATAGAGCTGGTCTGAGATTGGAAAATATTAAAATCCAAGAGCATGGGTTTGGGATAAAGAATTGTTTGTACATCTTTAACAAATTAATGAATAAATATAAAAAAAGATTTTTAAGGAAGAAATTTAAGTGTAACAATATTTATCCAAAATTGATTATTCAAAAAGTAATATGTATGATATAATAGCTACACATATAGAACTGCATCAACTCAGACAAATCAGCTAATAACTACTACATATATAAATATATAATAATTTGTCTTGAAAACCTTGAATCATAAGTAATTAATATTAACTGTTTACTATTTTTATAATTATTAAGTACCTATGTAAAGTAAATTCTTTATGAAGCAATAATAATAACAAAACAGATTTCCTAAAATTATATTTATTTTTAATCCTAAAGACCCGCAAAATCAGGAAATTATTATTTTCAAGTCTCAAAATCCTGAGCAACTTTGATGAAAATATAATGATAATTTTAATAATAATAATATAATAATATTTACCTCTAACACATCATCAAAAGTAGCAAAATTATTTCGTGATATTTCTTCACATTCGGCAGAATCTCTTTCAATTCCTTCATCATCAGTTTCTCCTGATTGACCATGGTCCATAGATTGAGCATGCAAACCATATTCAACTTAAAATTAAAGTACATAATAATTAAAATCAAATTAAGATAGGGAGCCTATAAAAATGTATCAGTAGTTCAAAAAAAATATAAGTAAAACATGGAATTGGGTAATGTTAAATGAGTCAATCGACATGAGAAGTTGAAAAATATTTCTAAATAAAATATTGATGGATAATATTCATTTAAATAAGACCTGTAGGGTGTGTCACTGTGTCAACTGACTTCTTCAAGTGACAATACTTTTTGGATTCTGAATAAAGTGATGAATGTATTGTTTTTTTTTTGTGTCAAAAGATACTTTTTGTAGCAGAAAAATTTGATTTTAAACTTTAAGGTTTCTGGTAACAAATTGAATTTAGTTAATATTTTGGAGAGTCAAAAGTAAAAAATGTCCAGAACCTGTAAATCAAGCCAGAAAAGCATAGGTACATTTTTACATAACACCTCAAAAATAAATAACATTACTGTAGACTTAACATTTTTACCGAATATTCATAATAACATTTACTAGACATTTATTTATTTAATTGATTAACAGACATAATATGTCCAATAGTCAATATAATTGTTAGATACCTGACAACAGTAATAATATTTGATCCAATTTAAAATTTATCAAATTAACACATTAAAAAAATTGAAATTAATAATTATTCAGCAAGGTTATATTATGAAATAATTTTTAAAATACTTGGACACTAATTGTGCTATATATAGGCATTTAAAGTTCCTCTGACCATTTTTAAAAAAAAATTGAAACTTAGAAATTTACAATATCAGAAATTACAATTTATATACATATATTATTCATAAGTCTAAATTAAAAAAATAATTGTTTCCGTGTTTCTTAAAAAACCAATAGAAAATGGATAGTCAATTTCAATAGTTAATTTATGTCAATATTTTCAAAGCGGGATTATTAATTGCAATCAAATATTCAAATAGTTATATATATTTTTAAGTCTTGGCCACAATCAGACTGAGTATACCTAGTAAGGAATCAGGTCTATAAGATAATAAACAACGCATAAAATACTCTATATTGGAAAAGTTGCTAATACTATCTCAATATAATATATGGTGCATACAATTTAAATATTAAATTTATCAGAGAAGATAATATTTCATAAAAGGTTTATTTCCAACAATATTTAAAAGTATTATTATTAGCACAGAGGCAATAAATATCATAGTTTAATTAATTTACATTTACAAAAGTACTTAACGACTCAACTTCAACAATTGTTCAAGTACTCAAATCAACTTAAGTTTTTAATACTCAAAAAGTCAAGTACTCAAAAAAATAAGAATTAATTTTATTTAAAAAAAATTGCATTTGTAAAACGCCATTGTGTTTATAGAATAAAGTAATCCACATTACACACTTTAAAAATATTAAGTATCTACCCACGAATAATAATTTTTAATTACAACAAAATAACTAACATCATTCTTTTAGGTTAAGATATCAAATTTTGTCCTAATTTTAACTTCAAATATCTGTGAAAAAACTGTGTATATATAATATATATTTTTAAATATTTTGGTTCTGGAACTTCTAAAGATACCTCATAACTTAACCTATTGAATTTTCAAGCATTTTGATCCAATAAAATTTTTTTTATCAATATTTAGGTATACAAAGAAAAAACTTAACAATTTTAATTCAAAAATATTTATAAATAAATCAAAACAAGTCAAAATATTTTTAAAATATCATCATGTATGTAGAATTGTTTCATTAACTAACATTTGGTGAAAATTTAAAGTAACTAAGGTTATTACATTTTGACATATAACAAAATAAGTAAATCGATTTTGTAAAAACTTGTTATATGTAAAGATCATCGATTATTCTTATTTTAGATTCTCAGCAGAGCGATGAATGTATTGATTTTACAATACTGTGTTATTTTTCTAATTTTTTATTTGTGTCTGGGTACATGTTTAGTAGTTGAAAAAATGATTCAATTTTAAACTTTAATATATTTTCTGGTGGTAAAATGAATCTAATTGGTGCTTTTGGGAGGCCAAAGTTCAAAATTCATTGCAATTTTCAAGTGGCAGGAAAAACAAACAAAATTTTTTTTTAGAAAATGGGAATTTTTGCACTTATTAGTTTTGATTTTAGGTATAACTCTAAAACAAATAACCATAGATACGTGAAATTTCACTGAATGTATATATTAGCATTTTATATACACCATAACATTTTCAAAATATTTAGACATATGTTGAACTATTAATGGGCAAATGAAATTGCCGATTATTATTAGTATTTTCTAAATTAATATTGCTTAAAATTTTTTTGCTCAGTCAAAAAACTTAAAAATGTGGTACAAGGTTCCTCATAAGTTGTTGTTAGTGGAAATAAAGAAAAAAGTTGAGCTTAAAACCAAAATAATTTTTTATGAGCGTTTGAAATTCAAATTTTTACAACTCAATTTGCATTGAACAATTATCTTATTTTACTGTAATTCAATAGATATGTATAGATATTTGAAATTCACATAAAATGTTTATTTTATTATTTCCTATAGTTTAAAAAATGTTTCAAATATTTTGACTCGTTTTGAGCTGTTTATGGACATTTTCAACTTTCAATAATTTTAGTTTTTTTTTTCTATAAATGCCAATAAAACTTTGTTCGTTGGGTCAAACAGATTAAAAATTGAATACAAGGGTCCAAATATATTGTTACAATAGAACTTTAAAAAATTAAAATTACGAATGCATGATTTTTTTTAATAATCATTTAAAATTCAATTTTTGACAATATTTATTAAATTCAAAATTTACAAATTCTCTTGTAATTTTTAAAAAGTTTTAAGTTGCGGATTAAAAATTTAAAAAGGTTTTATGTAGGTAATTAATTCTGTGGAAAAAATTGTAGATGTAATTACATATTTAAACAAAGAATAACGATTTTTGGTATTTTGTTGTCATTTTAAAAATATTCATGGATACTAGATTTTTAAAAGTATATTATTATACTTCATACAGGCAATGACTTTTCAAATGTAATTTTTTGACAAAAATGAATTTAACCTACTGTAGTACTAATGCTTAATAGCAAAATAAATGACTTCAATCACAAAATAAATCATCAAATATACTAAGTAATATTATAGGCTGACAGACTATATTCGGTCAGAATCATTTTTTATGTACAGTGATTTTACATCATTGAATTCAAATTTAACATCATCCATTACAGTGACCCACATGTAACCTACTGTAAAGCAGAGCAACATGCACTTACCCACTTTTTTTAAATTAGTTTTTCTCGGTGGTTTTGAAAACTACTAAGAATTTTTTACTTTTATTCCACCCCCCCAAATTACAACTAGATTTATTTCTCTAGCAAAAAAAAACATTTTTAATACCCCAAAAAGTGGTGATAGACACACACAAAAGAAAAAAAAAGCATTGTAAAATCAAAAAATTGTTTGTTCATAATCTAAAATTACAAATATTATGTTTCCAATAAGAATACTGAATAAAGGTAAAATTGTTTAGTACTCAGAAAACGTTCTAGAACTCAACTTTTGGATTAGACTCAAACAACAAGAATTAATCAATCCATCAAACATTATTCTATAAACATATAGGGAAAATTGAATTTGTCATAATAGAGAACCTCAGTAAATAAATATATTATATGAACTGTAATTTAATTAAATCACACACAAAAAAAATAATTATTAATAGATAGTTTTATGTAAACTATAAAATATAGATAAATATATGTTTTAAAGGAAAAGAAAAATAATCATCTTTGTAATGGACTACTTTTTGTGGAAAGTAGTGGCAATTGTAACATACTTCTTTAAAGCAGTCAGTACTCAGTTCTAACAACTGCTAGAATAAGTAGAAATGGATAATAGTGAATGGAAAGTTTGTACATTTGAAATGCCATGATTACATTCATCAGATCATTAACAATAAAAATTACCTTATTCATCATAGAAACTATTATTATAAGTAATGTAAAATTTTTTTTGAGTATACATTTAATTATTTTTTTTAGTCACTCAGAATAATTGTTATTGATTATTTGGGAAAAAAATGATATGCATCACCTTATTGATAGACCATCAAAGTTTGTAGCTTACTTGAATATATTTTAGAATTTTGAAGATTAATATTTAAACATCTAAAATATAAAAATGATGATACAACAACAGCATGAAAATATTTCAAGTACTACACTATTTAAAAAAAAATTATTGAACAAACACTAATTATCTAAATACCTTCAATTAAAATAAATTAATTATGAGAAGATTACCTACATAAGTTTAAAGTGTCAAATAATTATTATTATACTTAAATGACATAACATAAATTAATTAATCTGTTTTTAATAAAAATCAACATTGGCTTAAGAAATAAAAATAAAAAATCTTATAAAAATTATTTTGTAATTAACAACTCACTAGATTTATAGTTATATACTTATATAACAATAATAAAATAATGACCTTCACAATATTTGTTTTAGTATTTTTAGAAGTGATATCATTTCCAAATGTTATTAAACAAAAGTCTCAAAATATTAATTTATTTTGCATACATAAATTGTTTTGTCTTTGTCATATTATTACAAACTCAAATGTCATGTTTTGTCGTAGAATCAGGGTTAAGCATTTTTTTTCTTATTTAATATGCACTACACAATTTTTGTTTGTTTGTAAGAAAAGCTTGAACATATTTATACAAGGTTTATGATAAATATTATTCTTAAAAAACTAAAAAATCTAAAAAATACTTAAACACAACTTTTTTTTAAGTGTTCAAAGACTTTATATTTTTAGAATTTAAGCTTAAAATTCTACTACTAGGTACCATAAAAGTAGTTCTAATAGAAATCTAAAAACTTCAAAAATACAAATGCATAATTTTTTTTTATACAAGCATTTTAAATTTAAATTTTAACAGAACATTATTTAAATATTTTGTTGTAATTCAAAAAAGATTATTTTTAGGGACTTGTAACTTTTCGCCACTACGTATATTATTATGTAAATTACAACACAATGTAATTTTCAAAGTATAAAGAGGATGCTGTCCACGTGTTTGTTGTTTCCATCTTACCAACTAACGACATAGCAAATTTTCGTTTACTTGTGTGAATAGTGTGCCGTTTAGTTTTGTTATTAGAGTGAATTAGGTATTATCAAGCTTTTAGGTAAAAATATTATCAATGCTTAAGCGTCGGCGGATGTTAGATATTTTCATTTTCAAGCAAAATAAGAGTATGTGAAATAACAGAAATCAAAAATACTCATATCTCGCTTGAAAATTAAAATATCCAAAAACCCAACAAAGCTTAAGCATAGATAATGTTCTTACCCCGGTTCTTACCTAAAACTTTGATGATAGGTCAATTTACTCTAATATCAAAACTAACTGCACACTATTGAAACTAGTGAACAAAAATGTTCTGTGTCATACGCGTGTAAGACGGAGACAGCAAATGCATGGGTAGCGTCCTCTTAAGATTAATTTTAGGTCTACAGTATGTCAGTAATGACTTAGAATAAATATGAAATTATATGAAAAATTTACCATATGATTTGTTTTTTCCAAAAATTAGTTAAGCCACCATCTCACTAACAACAATATAAATGTATAACATAATATTCTTAAAAACAGAGCAGACTCAAAAATGTTGTTTGTATACAATGATTTATCACCACATTCAAATTGAACACATCCATCATACTGACCTACTCGATGGCGGGATATACTAGATACCTACTCCACAATAGTACTAGTTCCATGATTTTTTTTAGACTGATAAATGTTATGATAAATTAGTTATGTATCAAAACTATAATAGCATTCATACCTACCAATTAAACTTTAATGATTCTACTTATTTATTGTTAACTATTAAAATGTATGGTATTAGTTCATATTACTATTTACTTACATGAAGCTATCATTCGTTTAATTAATGATTCCAACTCTGGATTTAATGACCTTTCTTCATCTTCATCGATTCCAAAATCTAGGACTTGAAAAACAATGTATCCTAGACTGGCAATCACCTATATAAATTAGTATTATAAAAGTTATAAATTATTTTTTTTAATGTTTTAGTTTATAAATTTGTATATTTTAAATAAATTGATCTTGTTTATAAATATAGATACAGAAAATAATTTTTAGCAAATTAAAAAACATTTGATTGTGTTTTGTACATTTTTAATAATATAACTAGATGTATTACCTGGCTTTAACTATACAAATTATTTTAAACAAAATGTATTTAAAGAGTAAAAAACTTAAAATATAGACGAATATAGATAATTAGTATGAAATTATGAGATTAGAAACGTCCTACTATTTAAAGCACAAATTCATAAAATATAAAAGGGGACTTTTTAATGTTAAATGATAGGCATATTATCCAAGATGAGTACCAATAAAATTGACAATTTATTTTAATTTAAAAATAGAAAGTATATTAAAAGCATAAGGAAATGTGTTCTAAAACAAAATAAAAACTATTAAAAAACTACAAATACTAGTTGATTTAAAAAAAAAAGAAATTATTTTAATTATAGCCTACTCATTCTTATGCGTTAAGAATTATGTTAATTTGTATAACAATACAGTTCCCAGAATACCAGAATGAAAATGTAGATATTTATAAATTAATAACCAACAAAACATTTTTGTGATAATACATTTTTTAATGATACCTATCAAATTTAATAAACAATGTAGATATTATACAGAGTATTGTAAAATTAAATATGTTAAAATAATATTTAACCAAATTATAACTAGGTAAATATTTATTAGACTAATATGTACAAATTAAATACAGATTTTTCTAAAATCGACTTGATTGTTTGATATTTGTAGCTAGTAAATAAAATAAACACACTCATTAATTATTATCCAAAAGAAACTCGCAAATTTTTTTATTGAAACCAACTAGTATAATTTTTAGAAATGTTTATTAGATAGGTAACAACTATTAGTAAAAAATGATAGTCAACAATTTTTCATGCTAAATAGTCAATTAATTTAAATCTATAATTACTCTAATCCATAAATAATTATAAGTTTGCTCATGCTACATAATAACATATTAAAAATAAGTACTTAATACTTACATGATGTTGAAGGATAGTTTTACTATCATTTTCATTACTTAGTTTCTCAATATTTTCACGAGATTCAGCTAAAACAAACATAAAAATGTATATTGACATTATTTTTTGTTCTAAATTATACAAAAGCATTAGGTATTTAATTTTTGTAACAGTGTTTAATATCTGTATTACAAAATTATATACCTAATTTTTTTTGGGACGCATTAAAATATGTATAATTATATAGTAAAAAATATTCAACCCATTAAAAAAGAGCCCCCTCTTTGCTCCTGGATAATACGCTATAGCAGGTCATAAATCAACTATGAGGATCTACAAAGACTATTTTTGTATGTATGTATTTAAAATTTTATTCTTAAGACAATAGTTTTCCCACAGACACTCTGAAATTAGGACATCTTAAGCAGTAATGATATTAAGTGGTACACGGGTTAGAATAATAATATAGAATTATTTAAGACTTATAAATATAATAGGTTTATTTGTTAGGAAAACGTGAATACTCAATAAAATTGAAATACTTGTATTATCCTTGGAAATAGCTTATGGGGAATCAATACATAGGGGGCCAGATTATAATTACGAGGAGGTAGGTATGTCTAATTTTACTCTTTTTAGGTACTCATATTACAATTACAATAAAACGTATATTAACTTCAGAACAAGGTAGCCAAGTTGGTATCTACCAATAGAATAATGAAGAACCAATAAATATTTTTATAACAAATGGGAAGGTATATTTAACTTAAATATATTACCTCCATTATTAATTATAATAACTTAATGACTAAAATAAAATATATTACTTGTAGAATAGCCTAACTTTGAAAATGAAGACATTTAAATTTAATTATCAAAAATAAATGATTCAGGAACCTAACACAGCATAGGAATCAAATTTTTAAATGTGAAAAAAGTAAATAATATAGGCATAGGTACTAAGATGCAATCAAATATTGTACTATTAACTTTAACAATAATATAATGTTATATAATAATAAATAATACTTCATACTACAGACAGGGCTATAAACACAAAATGCCTACCTAAATAAAATGAAGTACCTACCTTCCTAATTTAATTTTCCTGTCAACATAAAATATATTGTATTATCCAGATAAATAGTAAATAATAATACAAATTAAGGTTAAATCTAGTTTCAAGATTAAACCTCAACATATACTATCCTTACAGCAGGCACAGTGCTAGGATTTTTTCCAGAGGTCGCTTAGTGGAACAAATACTTTTTGTGCATGGGTTAGGATTTCTTCAAAAATTCCAGTGATTACTGATTAGGTACTCGTATAAATAATTAAATAATAAAAAAATTAAAAAAAAAAAAAATTAAATTAATTTATATTTACATACCACAGCTTTATTGTGTTACATAATATATATAACATTATTTAACTTTCATATAACACTCAGTAATTTATACATTCTAAGTTTTAAATCAGGGGTTCCCAACCTTCGGTCGCAGAAGCATTTATAGATGGTCGCGATAGTGCATAAGCCATAAATCACATGTTATTTAGGATTTTCCTCAAAATATTCTTTTTGAATACTAAAAAAAATATTTTCCTAAATTGATTCTATAACAAAATAGATCGAGGAAGAAAATTGTGTATGAATAATCATTATAGGTACCTATTTGTAATTTCTCACTTTATTATTTTACACTAAAATTGAATGTTAATAAAATATGAAAATTATGTTTGCAATATTATTGTGATTTTTTTAAGGGCTCCAAATCTTTGAATTTAAAATGCTATGGTCACTCTGATATATGGTTGGGAACTATAGTTCTAAATAGATAAAATGTATGAACTTTTAAATGATTAGCAATGTTTTATTAATATTTAATACTACATATATAGCTATGTTTATTTTTGAATGTAAATAAGGGAATATTTTAACACACACTTTAAACAACTAGGTACATTAAGTCATTAACAATGGTCAATGATGTAGGTACAAATCTGACTTTTATAACATACCTACACCCCCGCCTACACTTTTATGACAGAATGGAGTTAGTTATGCCATGTTTAGCTTTTTTTTAATAAATAAAAATGAATATGATTGAATTTAATAATGAGCAGATGAATTTGATTGACAAAAAGGCAATAATTTGGGGTAACTATCTATTTTCATTCAATAATTACATGTACGTAATAAGAAAATCAAGTGAAATAAATGTACCAGTCCTATACTCCGCGCCACGAGAGAAGGAACCCGTGTCCCGACCAAATTGCAACAGACTCCGCGCATCCCCACTTATTTGACATATCGTCGTCTAGTTACCTAGCCTAGTAACGCTAGCTGCCGTCAGTCTGCATGCGCGAAACGGGTTCCTTCTCTCATAGCGCGGAGTATAGTACCTACATATGACAATTTTTTTTTTTGTTAAGGCTTAACCTTAGAAGACTGCAGCCAACCAATGTGCCACATCAAGTCCCCAACCTATGACAATTATCCTGACTTTCATTACTTTTTTTTCAAGCTATTTTTATATAGGTTAGATCAAGGTAGATAACAACCAAGTAATTAATAACAATAATAATAAAAAATGTAATTAAAATTAACATTCTAGATTGAATGATCATAAACATTAAACAGGGTCATAAACCATAATATAGAAAATATTATAGAACATTTTTGACAGTATATAAGTATTGAAAAGATAAATATTGACTTTTATTTAATATAAGTGTTCAATGTTAACATGTCTAGTCTTCAAAGAGTTCACCATCCAATACACATATGCAAAGCCACCAGGTGTGCAGGGTATGCATCTGCCTAAAGGGCGGCTTTAATTTGAGTTGAGCAAAAACTTAGAAGCCCATGATTTTTTACTAGATTATTACTGTATTTTTAAAAGAATATTTGTAGGTTGAAAAAATTTTAATGCAGATAGGATACATGATACGTCTATAATATACCTAATGTTAAGGTACATGTATTACTCGTGGTAAGAGGGGTATCCCATAAGTACCTATAATATAGGTCTTTACTCAGGTCTTCATCAATGTTTAATAAATACATAAAACTTAGGTTTAAAACCAATTAGATCTAGATACTAATTATAAGTATAAATACCTATTAGGTAATTAGTATCTTTTAAATGTTTTTACTATTCATTCATATACATAAATTGCAAAATATATGTTATGTACATTGTACCTACACCTACCTACGTAATTATTTAGATTTATTGTTACAAGAATAAAAGCTAATAATAAATAAATCAATGTCAATTGTTATGTACCTACGTAAAATACATACCAAACTAATATTACTTTTAAAATGTATTCTGAAACAAAATTAACAATGTTTACATTTTACAGTATGGTTTTTTTCTAGACTTAATAAAAATGTAGAGCACTTGTATAAATAGACAAATATATATTCAGGCAAAATAAAAATTTTTCCTATGTTTATTATCATTAATCGATAACTAGGTAGGTACTCCAACTACTTACACTCTTTGAGTCAACTCTAAAATGATATCACTACCACTAAATAAACTTAGTAAAAAAACAGTTTTAATAACTAATGCAATTTATAATTATATCAAATGCTTTATAGTTATTAAATAAGTATAAACCTTGGTACCCACCTATAAACATAAATTTTTTTACAGGTATTACATGTACCTGATAGGTGACTTACCAGTAACTGTCCACTATAATAAACTTATAGGCAATAAGTAATAACTATTTTCTATGGGTATATTCTGTATTTCCTTGAACAACAATGTTTAAATAAATATGTTATAATATTCAATAAATTAAAGTGACGATAAAGATTATGGAAGAGCTTCCACACTGTAAAAATAGTTCCACTATCGTTGTTTAGTCTACGATTCACGCATAAAAAAAATACATAGTACCTAACTAGTAAATCAGTAACAATACCTATGTATAATTAGTTAGTAAGTCTCCGTGTAAACCAAGATGTAAACCTACATAAATCAGAAATCAACCTATTGACACAAAAAAATTGAGTAAAACTCCAGGTAAGACTTAAGTAAAACTAGGTAGGTACGGTGATCTGTAGTCACACTAATTAGAATTTGTAGTTCTTAGAAATTAGTGTGGACTACCTACCTACTTAGGTAAATAAAATGTTCACCCCACAACATTAATATCTAAGTTTATTTCCATTTAAAAATAAATATAAATAAATGATTCACAAGCCATACCTATTTCTTCAGTGTTCAAGATGGTACTGGGGTGTATGAATCCATCCTTATGGATACGGACTTCTTCTAGATTCTTGACCACTCGACACCTGTTTGGTTCACGTTCAAAAGCATTCTTGAAACACTTGGCACACTGATAGCACAAAGCCCATGCATGCTCTTCGCTTACAGGTGTATTGAATGACTTGATTATGTTCACGAGCGAAACACAATCATTATCGTCCAACTTGCAGAGGTACGGCTTGAAATTATTTGGCACGTCCATGTTTGTTATTCACATGGGACTGGTGTAGTCACAGGTCGACAAACCACACTTCAGTAGCAGACAAAGAACACTGACATCGGATGAGAGCGTCACAGACATCAAGGGACCCGAAGAGCAGTGAAATGCAATAAAAGATGTCACCAAGTGCAAGGACCTACCCCAAAAACAATAGTGATGTTTTTGAGGCCAGTACGGACACAGATTTTGAAATCAAAAACGAGAGGAAAATAAAAATTCAAACGTTTCGCAGAACGAGGGTTAACGAAAGTCGACGGGATCGCGACTCGCGAGATCACGTAATGACTTTAGGTAGTAGGTTATAGGTAAGTAAGTCACAAACAATAATGCCACTTACGGGGTATATTTCTTTCGGCAACGAGAATTTCCCGACCGACGACGTTGACGGTTATTTACTAATTAATAGTGGTAGTTGTGTCTAGCGTTTGGACGTCGGAAAATCGCACTTTCCCACGTTCGCACACGATAAAAGTTTAAATGACGATAAAATTTTAAAAATCAAGAAAAATAAGCGAACGAAAAGAACGAACAGACGAACCTACGGCGATGGTTGCAGCGGTGGTAACTGGTAGACGGTAGTGTTGTCGGTGGCGGCGGTCGCGGTCAGTGTTTACTCTGGACTCTGGTGGAATTTTGTATTGTTATTAGAAAGGTTATTACGGTTTTGTGTGTTAACGAACGGGCGCGTGCCACTTGCACCGCCCACGACACCGACACTAGTCCGACGCCGAGTCAAAATATTCAAAATAAAATATTGTTTGCCGGTAAGTCATCAATATTATATTATTATAATGGGTATTATTGATATTATTGAGCAATTCAATAATTTATTCAACATTTCATTTAGTTATAGCAAAAACAAGATATGCGAAACATATTGATTTTATAATCAGGTAACTTCTAGAATAAAATTAACGGAGTTATTTGTGACTATTTTAAAAATATTTATGCTAAAATAATATTCTATGCAAAATATCTACGATCAAAATAATATTTTGCTGCCCGGACCTCTGGGGATTTGGATTATTCGTCGTATTTAAAAAATCTAAAGCCATATGGCTTTCATAAATTTATCTCGCCTACTTTCAATTACTTAAAATCCTTACAATAATTAATAATTAATTGATTGACTATTATGGTTATATTGAAAAATGTTGTATAGGTACCTCGTACCTACGGTAGTTAACCTTGTATTATAAATTTATAAAAGTAATATCTAAGTCTTTAAAATAAAATAAATATTATTTTTGTTTTACTCGATAAAATATATTATTAACAAATGTTGTGTAATATATTTTTCATAATATAGTATACCTAATATATTAAAATTCATAATTATAAATGTTTAATTAAAAACATATTATTTTGTTTATAGATTTATCATGTTTTTAAATAATTATATTGATATAGATTTTTAACATACACTAATTTAAGATTTCCTTAGTGTTAATCTTTACATTTTATACAAAAATTTTAAATTTTAAGAATTTATTGAATCTAATATAGTGGCCGTATGTTATCGTTATGCACTTATGTATATAGGACGTAGGTAGGTATACTTATTGTAGGTATAAATAAATTAGCATCAAAGCGAATAATTTATTGTTCAACAGTCGAACTAAAGGACATAATATATACCTACTTTTACCTTTATTTCACCCAAAAATAGTTGACACATTTTAAACGGCTGATCATATAACTACACGCTACAAATTATATTTATACAGTACCTATAATGTATTATTATAGCTAAACAATTCTTAATTTCCAATCAAACAATAATTGGTATATAGAACATCAGAACATAGATCTAGATAGCCAGCTGCAGGTTCCGTGGGTTATGACCTTATGACAAATGGGCCTACAAGGACTTACAACAATGTTATTCCTAATTCCTTATGCAAGTACTAGAACAATATTTATTTCAATTAATATAAAAAAACCTAGGTGTAAAAAAACAAAATTGAAGTAAAATTAATTGGTAGGTCAGTCATACGAGCCACGAGGTAAATACTACCCAATATACCTGTAATAAATTAAGTAGGTAATTATTTAGTTTAGCAGAACAATGTTAAACGTGCAATTTTGTATTTTCTCGCTGCCACGTAATAAATTATGGTTTCGTAACTTAAATAATTATAAGTTATTTTAATGGCGGATAGGGATTATTGATTACCGCTTGGTGTTCTGAAAAATAGGGGAATATTTTGATGATGTTTTTAATTTTAATTATTATTGAGTTGCTCTTTCATATAATATTATTATACCTACTAGTATTATGATAAAATATGTATAATGTACAAAAACACAGTAATAAAAGAAAGTAACAAAATATAGGTAACTTATAACTTATAAGTAATAACATAGTATATTTTGGCTAAAAACACTATTAATTATTATATATACTTAAGGCTTAAGTATACGATTTGAATGTGTTTGTGTAAAAACTCGTTAAGAAATGGTCAGAACTAATGCCTCCTTCCCTATTAGGGGAATATGAGAGCTCCCATGTTAAGGCCCTCCCCAAATATTGAATTAGATTCCCCAAATTTTTTTCGTGGCTTATGTAATATTTTTTTTATGATTATTAATAGTTAATAGTTTGTACATAATAGTTATACAACGTGTGATATAATATAGGTAATTTACTATAATCAGACGTAACCTATAAAAACATGGATGAGAACTTCAATGATTCAAAATCGTATCAATTTAAAATTATCATTTATCTACCGTCAATATTTAAAAACAGTTAGGTACTGAACAGTAATGATCACGAATACATTATTGAAAAACTAATAAATAACTGAACAATTCAATAATTTCAAATCCCTATAAATAGCTTATAATGATTTAAATATTATAAAAATTGCATTTTAAGTAGGTACTAGTCAGGTACAGATGTCTGATGTATAATATTATTAAGACGCAAAATATTTATTATATGATATAGTATAGGTAATACACCTATTTCTATAAGTTGGTATTAGGAACGTAATAATTCGAAATGTCAACGAACTGAAACAAAATATTTAAATATTTAAGTAAGTATTATTTATTTATTTATATTCTAAATGCTAAGTAATATATTTTTTTTTTATTTAAAAAAAAGTATATTTACTATATTTACAATCTGTAATATTATTAAATTATACTACTAAAATTATAAATTTTTTATACCAAACCATAGAAAATTTGGTAGCTTAAAATATATAGAACAACTTACAAAAAACTTGAGCAGGGAAGCCCACCAGTGGGGAGTGCAATATTTGCAAACATGTTAGACGTTAGTATATACTATATACATATTAATATATTATGTATAGTCAGGATTGATTATTGCATCTTTAATTTGAATGAGTATTAATTTAAATTACAAACATCTGTTAGTTCTGTTACCTAGTACAATATTTTATTGGATTCAGAATTTCAGATAGATTCCGACCTGTATAAGCACCTAACGCGAAGTAATGGTTTCTCGCGGATGAATTTCATTTAAACGAAAATTACAAATCTGTAAGCAATACAATATATTATTGCAAATATATAATAATATTATACAATTTCTAAAATGGCCATACCATTAATTAATCTCCATACATTATACATATTATATTATATACGTCATATATAAGTAAGTAATAAATTAAACGACACCATATACGTCCATTCGGGTATACTTATCTATACCTATTTATTATCGTATATTAATTAATAATATAATATTACAATAATTTTACATACAAGTCTCCGTATACCAGTAAATAGCATTAATAGCATTAGAATAATATTTAAGGCTGTCCGGAAAACGTTCCGTTTCGAGGGCCGCTCATAATGAACGCGTGCTCGGTGCAAGCGTAATATTATGTAACGCGCTGGTGAGTTTATTATTATGCTCGATTCATAATAACGTGTAACGACAAAATTGTGCGATAATATTATGCGGTTATGCAAATATCGAATATCTACCTACGCTCGTTGCCGGCGCACATACCGCGCAGCAATATTATGAGCGTAGAGCGTTGTCGTTATATAGCCGTCACTAGTCGTCACCTACTTGTTAGTCGTTGTGTGGGTGGTGGGGTGGTAGCATAAAATAGGTGCGACCGACCGCGAGTTGCAGCAGGTATGACGTAAACACGTAACAGCGGAATGTCGATCGCGGCGTGGAAGAGAACGACGCGGCGGCGACGACGGTTGGACAAAAATAATTATTCGACATTTCGACGGTGCGCTTACACAATATAAACACATAAATAGGTACATTATTTAATAATATTAACTAAATAAAAAATTAAGTGTAGATATGCACGAACGATTGCGAAAATTGCATATTTCCGATCCCAATGAATGGGTACGAATAAAATGTATAGCTCTACAAAACGTATTTATTTAATGATGAAGAAATCAGTCTCACAATACAACCACGCTAAAACCGTTTGACAATTTTTGTGAATCCTTATTAATCAATAATCTTATCTTAAACATATACTTATAAACTGTAACATTGTAACAACTAACAATGGAGGTAACAACGGTATTCTTATTGTATGCTGACGGCATTTAGTATACGCCAACAAATATTATGACAACAACACAAGAATTCAAGAACATTATATATTTTCTTATAGCTTCAGTTTCATGATAGGTAATCAAACTGGTTTTAAATATTGAGCTGAACTGGTGGGTTTGCAATTATGAATTATAATATGTTGTTTTTTTTTTTGTGCCTGCAACACGTGTAACAACTATAACGAGTGAGCGACTTCATTTTCAAAGCAATTAAACCTTAATTTAAATCTTCCACATTGAGGGTTACTTCAGGTGAAAAATTGTATCTAGTTTGTACTTCAGAGTTTGGATGGTTAAAAGTAAAAATTCCCAATAGTTTCAAAAGCCTCAGGGAAAATAAACAAAAAATTGAGGAAAACTGAGATTTCGTTTTTTAGCGTAACTCTATAAAATAACCGAAGACACATGAAATTTTCACTGAATGCCTATGATAATATTTTATATTTACAATTTTCATGAACCATAACATTTTTTAAATATTGCGACTCTTTTTAAGTTATTTATAGACATAAGAAAATTTCAAGTTTTAATTAATTTTTTTTTAAATTACTATCTAAAAAAATTTTTTTACTGTGTCAAAAAACTTAAAAATGTAATACAACGTCCCTAGTTATTGTAAGGGGGAAAAAAGTTTAGCTTACATCCAAAATAATTTTTATGAGTGTCTGAAAATTAAAATGTTGACAAAATTAATCAAAATCACGAAAATTGCCGAATTATTTTGAGTTAGAAATTCATAAAAAAATGTTCTATTAATATATTATCTAAACTTTGAATATTTAACACAAGATTCCCCAGTTTTCCTACATTTAATAAAAAAAAACATTGGATATTCATCAGTGAATCAACAAATTTTCTTAGATCTTCTCCTTTTATTCAAAACTCCTAGGTACTTGAGAGTTGAAATATACATAAAATGTTTATTCCATCAGTTCCTATACTTGACGACATTTTCAAAATAGTTTGACTCTTTTAAATTTATTTATAGACATTTTAAATGTTTTAGTTTTGTATTTTATCAATACAATTTTATTCGTTGGGCCAAAAAGCTTGCCAATTTAATACAAGTTGTTATAATTTCAATCAATAAGAATACTGAAGATCCATATAGTTATGATATTATAAGTATTTAAAGTTCAGATTTTGCCAACATTTTTAAACATCAATAGTAATTAATAAATACTGTAATAATAATACCTAATGTCCTAATAGTAAAATAAATTACTTTATTCATAAATAATTCAATAATAATATCATAAAATATACTTAGATACTTAGTAATATTAAAGGCTGACGACCGTCTTCAGTATCCTTTTTCGTATTCAATGATTTTATATCATTGAATTCAAATTTAACTTATCTATTACAGTGACTATCTAGACTTTAGACACCCTCGTGTACAGCAGAGGGTAACCTACTTACCCGCTTTTTTGATGTTAAAGCTTGAGTAGAACAATGTCCCTTGTAAGTGTAACGATTTACAGATTACTGACGCGTCATTTTATGTCGCGCTCGATGAAATTGCTTGGGTAGACGGAACACAGGAACGTAGAGTACCTGAGTACGAATGTACGATAATATAAATCATTCGCATAACTAAACAGTCGAGTCCGAATAGTGTAATAGAGACAACAGTCATCTCTACATTTTTAAGTAACATAATTTATTTGATTTACTATAGGTATAATAACATACCTTATAGATAAATCATAATAACTCAACTCGTACTCCGCTACTACTGTGGTCTTCAAAATACTACCCTTAAGAACGGGGTTACTCAGGTGATAGTTTACTGTATATATTATTACTTTTTAAATATTTAATAAACCTTGCATACGTTGCTATATCGTGTTCAATTGTGTTAGATTTATGAACGCAGGTCATAAGTTTCTAGGACCTGTAAAATATAACTTAGAAAACTTTATTAGTATCAATTCAACAACTCGGTTCACAAGATCGGTTCGTGTAGTGGGAATAGCTAACCAACTACTCCTTAACTGGATGGAATTAGGTATTAATATCGACAGCCACTTAAAGTTTTAATAAACGAGGTAGGCGTGTTTCATAAGTTAGGAAGATGTTCTATGTTGATTAAAAAGTACCGAAAGTAATGTATTCAATCACAGTTTACTAATAATAAGTGTTAAAAGTTAAAAATTGTATGAAGTCCGTCAAAATAATGAAAATAATATCAAAATTTTTTTGTATCTAGATGTTCATATTTTTTTACTTTTACACCTATAAATCGTAAATATAATGCAAGAATCCTCATAAGAAATTTAAAAATAAAGTTAAGCGTAGAGCAACTTACATTATACGTATCACGTATGTTAATATAAATATATTTTATGTATGTGTATTTTAGATGTATTTTTGGATTTTAAGTTTTGACTACATGTCGTAATTTGTATATTGGATATTCTCACGTACATAAACGATTAATAATTCTTGCCCCAAATTTATTTGTAGTGATTCATAAAAATATTTACTGTAGAAACTTGAAATGTTCTAACAGGCCACAGTAGCATGTATCAAAAATGAAATTAAAATAAGAGTGTTTGTCGGAATATAATAGTTGATGTCCTAATCTTTGCACGAATACCCATGATAATTCATTACACAATGACATTAAAAAAATATTGTGATTAAGTTAAAAGCTATTGATATTTTTTAATGAAATAGGCTACATAAAAGGCTATTGAAATTTTCGATTTTTTTTATTAAAAAGCTGTTGACATTTTTATACTCAGTCAAAAACTTTAATAATTGAAAACAAGATTCTTCGTAACTCATATCTCAAGAAGATTACCATTTGGTAAAAAAAAAGATAAAAAATTAAAAGCCTAACTCTGACGTCAGACCGGAATAAAACTAGGTAATTAAGAGCAAATATAGAAATGACGGCTTAAGAATGTTTTAAATACCTATTCAATTTTGTCAAGTTTAAACTTGGAATAAATGTAAAAATATTGTTCCTGTTTTCACCGGTATTCGTACTTTTATACCGTAACATAATATAATTACATACATTTATGACCAGCGAAAGAGTTTTAATTCAAAAAATATTTTTCGTAAGGACTTCAAACTTTTCTTAACTTCATAATGTATAGTAATATGTAATATAATTATGTAGGTATATATACCTAATATATATTACTATTTACTTATCACAATGAAAAAAGTTAAAGAACATGTTCCCGATCATTCTCCAGTAGACAATTTTCGTAGACCACCATCGTCCCACACATGTACTTGTATAATGTTACAAAAGTATATCAAATAAAAAAAACCAATCATCATGGCACAAGTGCGCAACGCTTAGTCTGATAGACGATAGTGAATGCACCTACAAAATGCAGATTTCGGTTTTGAGTATCGGTGTATATTTTTTCTAATTTTAATTTCGGTTTTGATTACCGGTATTATTTTTTTCAATGACACTTTCAGTTTCGATATCGATTTTTGTTGTTAACTGTTTAAACAAGTATTCAAAATCGGTGTGTTAAAATGTGTTGCCCGGCGGATTGTATAGGCAAAATAGGTACAATACTGAAAAGTTCAATTTTGTTAATTGCTCAGTAAAATGTTGACAATATACCAATAATTCTCTGGTATAGTATTTACTACATCGTGTTCAACTTCTATAAACTCAATGCTTTATTTTATAGAATAGTAACTTTCTCTTTTAAAATTTAATTTTTTTTTTGATCGATTGTTCAAGTGTACCAGAAAGGGTTAGTATTGCTTTTTAACTCATTTGTCGTAGTTTCTGATAAAGTGACTCAATCAATTAGTGAATTTTGCCCATCACGAATCGAGCATGTAGCATAACTATAATATCATTATTATTTAGCATTTTAATTGTACCATTAAATGATATATAAATACAACATTTTGTAGAAATGCAATTATTACATTTCCCATTGTTATTTTATTTCAGTTTGCTCAATTCTTCTGATGGTAATGACTTACATACATTATGTGATTTAGTATCACATATAAGACACAGATAAGATATTCTTCAAATCTCTTTATGGATGAGCTACACGAATGGCAATTAAAAGTACGAAATTATTAAACGATTACTTAAATTGCTCGTATAGGTACAAAGTTCGATTATATTAAACTAGATTATTCAATTAAGTAATAATTGAATATTTTAATCTTTTGTAATAATTAATCATAGTACAAAAATCAAAATATCACCCAAGATGTTTAGACTTTAGAATAATGAAATTTCAAATCGCATACCATAACTTATAAGGTCCATAAGGTCCATAGAAAACTTGTATTGTGGTATTAAAAATAAAAAAACTGTTTAGTTGATCACATTTAAGACTTATAAAAGAGAAGGACAAATATTAGTTTAAACTAATAACTAAATATTATGTTAATGATAAGTATTAAATTTATTATTATTAATATTTTTAATTGAAATAAATATTTACAAAATTCAATTTGGAAACTCCTAAAAAAATTTTAAGAAAAAAAGTAACACGAATTGTATCCGCAATTTATTCAAAAAGGTTTCGTCCGCCGTTTCGTGACTTGGTATGCAATTCATGTGCAATTCCGGTTTGGGCACTTTAACTGCTATCATATTTGTTATGTATTGTCTTTATGTCCTATGTAACCTTTAAATAAACAACAACAATTTGAAATCAAACAACAAGTATACGAAAGGTCAATATTATAAGTAGGGCCCAAATTTTATGCCACAGTCATTTTGACTTCAATTTAGTTACGTTTACCAATTTTATTTTTTTGTGAGGGATTGAACAGTAGACAATCCACAACATTTAAAAACCCTGTGAATGTTCCTACATGGGTCTACTTTGTATAGTAGACATACTAGATACCCGACCAAAGGGCCGTATTTAGGGATAATGTATTCAGTCAGCCAGTTTGTACAAGTAGGCAAATAACCAAAAAAAAATGTTCTTCCTACACTCGAAGACTCCTCAATAACGTAGTATCGATGATACATTTGAAATTTTGACTTAAAATAAAATTGTATGCTTACTCATTTAGTCTTGCTACACATATTTTCTTTAACAATATATTTATAAATACATAGGTATATCAGGTACAACTGGTACAAATTATTACATAGCAACTTTATTGATATCATTTCAAACTCATTCATGGTATATTCTATAACTCTAAAATATAAATATTATAAAAAAGACGAATAAGGAGTATACTATATTGACATAGGTGTCTTAAAATAAGGATCTGACTTCTCGGTTTTCCTAATCAGTCCTCTTCTCATTCTTTTCTTGCTATTAATGTTTTTTTTTATACTACGAATTTGCGAATCATTTAATCGCTTTAGTTTCAAATTAGAATTGAGCATTTTGAACAAGAGCGTTATATTAGTAATATGGTTAAAACTATGTTGAACTTACAGTCTACAGGTTGTACTTTATAGTGTAATTATTATGATAATATATAGTACAGACTACAGGAGCACGTGAACCGCACGCCAAAATACACAAACACAGCAGTACCTACAGCTACACTAGTCACTACGCCGCCGTCTACACCAGACGACATCAAGAGTCAAGACTATAATATTATTAAAACTATCATATGATGATAAAAGTTTTAACAATATTAAATAATAAATATAATCAATAATCAAACAATAAATTACTGAGGAGTTGTAGTAGGTCATAGTAATTGTATATTGTGTGGCAGCTTGGAGGCGCCATTGCGCCAATATAATATTATGTAGTGATAATAGCATAATACAGTGAAACCTCCACTAACGGACACCTCCCAATAGCGGACACCTCCCAATAGCGGACGTTTTTTGGGGAACGGGGACATTTTCACTACTTTTCAATAGGAAAACCTCCGAATAGCGGACTCTCCGAATAACGGACATTATTTTATTAGGGAATTTTTAAAATAATGGTAAATCCCTAATCATTATTTGAAAATATAATCTGTAATATGCCTATCTGTAATACGTATTCACATTCGTATGCACTCTTGTAATAATGTAACATAGGTAATTACGATAACAAACTCGTTATGGGACGATACGATTATGACAAATTCGGTTATCGGTGAAGCAATTATGTCTTATGTCACCGATTTTTTCAAACAAAAATAATTTAAAAATATGTTAAAATATGTATTTTGTATAATTTTAATTTTAATTGTAATAATATACTATAAATAATAATACGTAATTTGTAAAAATATAAAAATGTAATGATAAATATTAAATAATAATTTTTGATTTTGATTGTAAAAATATACTTTAAATAATAATACGTAATTTGTAAAAATATAAAAATGTAATGATAAATATTAAATAATAATTTTTGATTTTGATTGTAAAAATATACTTTAAATAATAATATGTAATTCGTAAAAATATAAAAATGTAATAACTTACAATAAATAATAAGTAAAAACATTACATATATGTATATTTACATACATAGTACATTATTATACAAATAAATTTCAAAAATGTATCCCCTCTGAATAACGGACACCTCCGAATAACGGACAAAATGTTGGTGACCAAGAGTGTCCGCTATTCAGAGGTTTCACTGTATTACAATTACAGCACGTAGAATGTAGATACTTCGCAAACAGGGTCCACAGGACCAATATGTATACCTAGTAGTCCTAATATTAGATTTCATAATACTATTTTAGATATCCTGCCAAATGACACCGTAAATTTATAAATAAAATTATTGTTATTTATTCAGCTCAATATTTTATTTTTATTATAAATACTATAAATGACATTATTTTTGTTTGCCCGCCCTTGAATGTTTTGCAGCTCTTTCCACCTGGAGCAACTATTTCTTTTTCACCCCCCTTGATGCGCCCCGAGGCCGACCATAGAAGAAACTAGACCTCTAAAATGTAGAGTTCACTTAACCCGGGGGGGGGGAAGAGGAGAGGATTGATTAATATCATTGTAGATGGTAGGTATATACAATTATTAAAAAAAATTTTATATGCTTTAAAGTAGTAAAAAATATTTTTTTTAAGCACCCATACATAAATAAATAATATGTCTGTTAATGATTATTCAATTAACTAGGAGGCACCAATATAATACATAATATTAATTGCAATTTAATTTTATAGTAGGTATAAATTCTAAATTTCTATTTTTTTCATTTGAAAAATGGTTGATAACTTCTTCGCATCAACATGCATATTTCTATAATGCACACTAAGCAGAGCTAAATTAGTTAATCTGCAGAAGTGTTTCGCCAACAGCGATTATATAAGTTCTATGTTTCTACAAGCCTTGGCAAGTTTATGATAATTTTTAATTGAGTTAAGTTAAGTTGATGGAAAACATTTTAAGAAGTTTTAAGTTGATAATTATTTTAATTTTTTTTTAACTCAGTTAAGTTAAAAGTTACTAGTTAGATACATGAAAAGTTGGAATTAACTATAACTTTAACTTGTTAGTTATTTTATGCACATGCTTGTAATTTTTTTATTTATATATTACATTATTATCTGTGAATTATTATTAGAACAAGATGATGATCTCATTTTAATTCATTTGAAGTTAGGTCAATAGTCATAAAAACAGAAGGTCATATCTTATTGCACTACCGCCATAGTAAGGTTGTTCACACAAAAAGTCTGATAATTTTAAATTTCTCGAGACGAACATGTTATCTGATTTGTTGATCGAAACGGCGCTAAAGTCGAACAGTGTTTTTTTGCTATCACCGCTCCTCTGTCGCCCTCGTGCTTTGTTAGGTACACTGTTTACAGCAGTGGCGCCCAACCTGATTAGCTTAGGTATAATTCCTTGTGGCCGTTACAAATTTTTAAAATTAAACAAAATAATTTTAAAAAAAAAACAAAATTATTACCTAATCTCAATTTTAAACTGTTTTAATAGTCTATATAGTGTACATACCAGGAGCTAAAAAGACCAATATGTACCTACATGTATATTGAATAAAGGTAC